>NW_027126003.1:15000-22500 GCF_037325665.1 Littorina saxatilis | reverse complement strand
GTGTCAGTCAGGTTGGTGTACAACATTTCAATGACGTCATTAAACTTACAAGGAATGTTGGTATTTACGTCATTTACTGTGACGTCGTTACATAATATCGTCACAAGTCTGCCAAGGTGAGGTGTGGAACACTGAATAATATAAAATTGTTTTTCCTATTTCCAGGTGGTTGTGGTGCTGCTGATGTAGTTGTAGTCTCTGTTCACGTGTTGCTGTAGCCGGTGTTGGTGCGGAAGTTAGACATGGGTCGTCGTTGTTGTTTGTGTCGTGGTTGTTGTAGCTGGTGATGGTGTCGTCGTCGTTGCTGTTGTTGTTGGTGGTGTTGTTGTTGTTGTTGTAGTTGTTGCAGTCGGTGTGGATGTGTCTTACACAACGACGATGTAATGTTGACGGTGTGTGTGATGTTTCAGGTTGCCAAGACAACGCTCCCCACGGGCAGGGCGGCCTCACCTTCAGCGACGTCTTTGTGCTGGGTGGCATGAAGTGTGACAGACCGGATGGTAACATCCTGTCACCAGCACCCTTCATCCGGGGCCTCGAGTCACGCGGCGTCCCCACCCGTAAGGTGGCTCATAACGACACAGAGGCCGTTAGACAACTGGCTGAAATGACGTCAGGTCCCACACAGAGAGCGGCAGGTAGGGGTCGAGACGAGGCGGTGACGGTGGCCAATGAGGACACAGTATGGGGCTTGGAGAGACCCGTCGTCGTCTACCTGGACGGTGGGTATGGTCTTGGTAATAATGCTGACCCTACCGGCCGCCTGAGATCCATGTCGCGGTCCACGGCCCAGGTGATCTGGGTGAAGGATGTTGAGACATAGACAGCGACAGCGACACTGAGTGACACCCACATCTCGTCACCGCCACCACCACCACCTGTCTCGACTATACATCCCGCAACGTCCAGCGATGTCTAACAACAACAACAACAACAACAACAACAACAACAACAACAACAACAACAACAACAACCGTTGAACTGAAATTCAACATTTTATTAAATCAATTTACTGAAACTCAGCAATACCTGTCCTTACAACCTGCCGCTCTCTGACAACTACGACGACAACATCATCCTCTACCACGACATCCACCATCATCCGCCACCATCACCACCGACACCGACAACAACAACCCGAGTGACATTTTTATCGTTTTAAAACACGGAGAATAAATTCACTCAACACATCGCTTGTTCTTCACTGACAAGCGCATGATTTCATCCCAGCGAAGCTGGAGGTATCCCGTGAACGCTATTCACGACTTTTTTCCGTGACCTTTCGTATTTCATGGGGGCTGCCATTTTGGTTTTGATGCGCTTCCTTTTCCGGTTTACGTATTTTCCGGTTTAACATAGCATTTGCGGTTTTTTTGTCAGAAGAGTGATATTTGGTTATGAAGGAAGTCAAGTCCGCCATTACCTGCAACCTCAGTTGAGTGTTTACTTTGAACTTAAACTTGAACCGTAACAGTGTGTAGCCAGTTCGCAAGACCTGTTCATCTTCCTACCAGTTCCAACTGTTGTTATCAATGGGTCGCGCAGCTGGAGGAAGTGTTTATTTTCATTTGGAGCCCAACTTCAGTTCAAAACCAGTCAAAAACTGGCCTTGACATTCGTTTGGAACTTAGTTCAACGAGTATTTTCTCGAACGTAACTTTTGACCCAGCTGGTTGGCATCATGAATTAGACGTACACCGGCAGTTATAAATCATGTTGTGCAAAAGACTGTAAAGAAGTAGAAAATTGTGGAAAATCGGGAATGCTTTCTCAGTTTGTGCACCCTGGCAACATTCATCAGGAAAAAAACTGCATATATGCCTTCCTCTGCAAAACAAAAGTCGCGCGAAGAATGCTGAACGGGCAGCGACGACTAGCTGTTCTTCTTCAAAGTAATAAACTACCCCCCAAACCCTGCAAGTTTGTGCGATTTACTTTGTGGACATGAAGCCAGCAGAGGGCTCAGGAATGCCCACTTAATTCCTTGATTTTACTTCCGTCACAAGAACTAAAAGAACATTCAATGTTCGTCAAATCTGTGGATCAAGTGACTCTAGAAGCGGAGGAAATGAAAATCACCGGCAGATCTGTACAAGATGTTGAATTCTGCCAGGGAAACGAAGCCGCTGTCACGGCAGAGAAGTCTCCGCCTACGAAAGTCGGTAGATCTAGAGCAAGGTAAACATACGTTTTTCAACGCTTGTTCACAAACACACACACACGTACACAAACACACACACGCTCACACCATCACACACACACTTATGAAAGAGATGGAATAGCTGATCGAGTGATGACAATGTTGATTGATAAGTATTTTTTGGTGCGGTGAACTTGAGGCAATATTGTTCTATCAATCCATCAATATATTTTACACTTTCACCCCAGAAATGAAGCACGTGTACACATATTGAACAAAAGAACCATTTTAAGCTTCCATTGGTATTGTTTCCTCTTTTTTTTGCAGACATGTTGGCAGGAAGTGAGTGTTTCACCCCACTCTTGCAAGGTAGGTTGATCACTGATGACAAGTTCTGATTGTTTTTCCTTTTTAATATTAAACGGATGACAATCCGTACTCTGCAGATGGATCTAACCGAGATGGATCTAACCGATACACGGAAGCAACATTGGGAACACACTGTTATTCAGTCTGTGAATAGTTAATGTGTGAGGGGTATTACTGCAAGTACGTTCACTAATGTAGAGAAATAATTTTGGACTCAAACTTCAAGTTAAATTGTTTCTGCTGTCAGAGCCATCTTTCTGAAGGAACAATATTTTACATGCCACTGGATTGTTGTATATTCCTTATTTTGCAATGACAGGCTCAGCTTTCATTTGATTGTAATGTGTTTCTTATTTGAAGCTTTGTATCATAAAAGCTCTGTAGAAGTGTTGCACTTGTTTTGCAGACTGCATTAGGCGTGGTAGCTATTGCACCTCCCCCCCCCCCCCCCCCGCCTATTTATCTAACACACACACCCACACACATACACAGGGTGCTGACAAAGGATCTTTTTCTATTCTCCTTCAGGCCATCGCTTAATTTCTTGCAGACTGAGGAGCAGAGGACGTTTGAGCCGCTCCTAAACCTGAGGCACACAAGCCACAAGGTAAATAAGGTATCAGTATAAAAACAAATGTTTTCACTTTG
Source organism: Littorina saxatilis (assembly GCF_037325665.1). Classification (NCBI taxonomy): domain Eukaryota; kingdom Metazoa; phylum Mollusca; class Gastropoda; order Littorinimorpha; family Littorinidae; genus Littorina; species Littorina saxatilis. The sequence continues at coordinate 19,343 of NW_027126003.1, read as the reverse complement.
ATTTTTATCGCATCATTTTTTTTAATTAAACTCTGTAAATTGTGGCAATTACACATTATGCCAATAACATTATTATGAAGAATGAAGATTTTCAACTTATCATTGAAGAAATGAAATCAAGCATTTTTGTTCATTCTGTATTTGATTATTATTTTCCAGTCTTTGGGTTGGCATAGTGGGTGAAATAAGGGTGAGGAGTGTCGGTTGGTGTTATTTTTTCGGTCTTGGTGATGTAATATTTTTCCCACGGTATTCATGGTTATGTTTGACTTTAGTGCAGATTCCAGAACAGCCTCTTAAACTGAAAAGCTACAAGGTCAACAATATAAACAGGTTACTGGTGTCTCAGGCATTGATGTTTTTAAAAAGATTTGCACAGCAATTTATGTGTTTGTAAACAGATAATGAAAATAAAGCATAACAACTTTTATATTTTGTAAGTGGAATTAAATGTTTTCATTTTTTATTTTGAAGTGTTTTTGTATTCAGGTTTTATTGGATGGGTGGGGGGGGGGGGGTGGTTTTGGTGGTTCTGACTTTTTATGATGTAAGGATTTTTTTCCTTGATTAGTTATTTAATTAGTTTATGTAGGGGGGGCCGAGGGGGGGGGGGGGGGGGGCGTGGGATTTAAAGTGTATTTCTGGCTTTCGGAGAGGTGCTAAATCTGTTAAAATGGAAATGAAATAAAACAATTGGTGGTGAGGGTTATTACAAAAAAAGTGAGGATTATTTCTCATAACTTTTTATTTTTTACCCAAAAATTATGTTACTGAAACTATTCATTAATTTTTAAAGAGGCAGACTGTGAGACAGGTGATGTAATTGAAGTTAGAATATCATGAGATGTTACTTACATGTACTTTCTTTACAATATCATCTAATTTGCAGACTTCATGGCAGCCACTGACCTGACGATATGACAGCCATGAATTGAATATCAAACGAAGAAGAAGAAAAAGAAGAAGACAGTCTAACAGGAAAATAATTCTGGTATGCTCATAATTTCTATGCCAGTTTGAAAAAAGTCATGAATTGAAGTTTACCCAGGTTAGACATTAGCATGTCGTAATTGTGACAATGAATGTATCCGTAAACGCACCAAGAGACTTACTTTGAAAAATTGAAGTCATGCATCGTCAATATGACTACAATCACAAACTGAATAAGGGGAAATCATGTCAATTTGGTGGTCTGGATCATCAGCTGTTGCTCATTCGCTATAATGGTCTACTTGACAAAGCCCGTCTTCATGTGCTTCTTTGTTTCTTTATACCTAGTGTAGACAACATGTAGGCGTTTGCAGACTGTTTATTGTATTGCTGTTGTTTGTTTGTGAGTAAAACTATGGTGTGACCTCAATTGTTTGAAATTTGTTGTGTATGTTCTACTTTGTGTAAGGTGTTTCTCCATGCCCCCAGAAGAACCGACATTATATTAAAACCTTCATACCCTGAAAATACTTGCATACTAAATGTTGTTTCTTATTGTAATGATTGGGGACAGGCAAGCTCTTAAATTGTGCAAGCCATCAGAAAACTGTCAAGTCTGATTTGCTAGAACAAGCGATATTAACACGTTATTAAGATGAATATTTGATTAAATATGTGCAGGAACTACTTCAGCAGATTCATATGGCCAGTCTCACAATGCAAGGAAGGTGAGTAAATTGAATTATGTCTCTCCCACCTGTTCTGTGTTTAGTGTCAGCCGTGATTGCCTGATGAGAATTTGAAAACATGTTGCTAACTAACATGAACCCAACCATGAAACGTGATGTAGGTGAGTAGCCCATCTAGAAAAACGAACCTGTTCTAATTCCGAATTAGAACAGGTTCTTTTTTCTAGATGGGCTACTCACCTACATCACGTTTTATGGTTGGGTTCATGTTAGTTAGCAACATGTTTTCACATAGAAAATGGTGGGCACCTGAACAAATATCTGCACATTACAATGAAGTCTTACTTTTTAATCTGATGGTTTAATAACCCCCAAAAACCCAACCAACCAGCACCCCCCCCCCCACCCCCCACCCCTCCAAGAAGAAGCTCACATAACTACCAACTACACAATTTCATTACAGAATCAAACAATGGGAAGAATCAGGATTCAGCAGTGCTAGGTCGTTGGGGGGGATAGCTATCACTAGGCACTCAGCAATGAATAGTTGAGGTTTTCACGGACATTAACAAAATCCGGTAACCTACGGACAGTAAATTTCACAGGGAAGGGAACAAGAACGTCAAAAATGGAAAAGTATGTTTTTTCTTTCAAACCATTGATAGAGCTCTGAAGCTTCACACAAGTTTTGCAGAGAGAGCACTCGGCCTCTTCATTTTTGGCACTAAAACATGCGCACACACAAAAAGAAAGTTTTTAAAAAGTGGCACCGATGTATTCTCACACTCACAGCCTTAGAATATTGCAGTTTGTATGTTACCAAATTGAGGCATGATTTTACTCCATACCTGACCAAATCTGCGACAGTCGGGCAAACTTCTTACAAGTCGGATTGGGCCTTCAATCAAATACTCAGAAACCAGCAGCTACTTTAAGTAATACTAGTTTTGTTGTTATTTTTTACAGCTTGTACTGAATGTGTTTTCTTTTATCTCCTCAGAATCGAGTCAGCCAGAGAAAGACCATTGAGAGGGAGAGCGCACAGTAAAGCATATATGGCATGCACTTCGGTGGACCAGTGCCATCATCTTCATAACAAGAGATGCAGATCATATTTTCTTATGTTTAAGTATAGCTGTTAGCAAAAGTATTTGACGATTCTTGGGTACGACTTTCGTGTTTAATCCTATTAGTTTGTGTACAGCCCCAAAATCTGTTTTATTTTGATTTATCATTTATAGTTTGAATTTTTTTTTAATGGAATTAGTCCAAATGTAAATACATCTAAGGTTGCAATATTGTTTTTTTGTATATATACCCTTAAAACTACCTCTTCGTGTAAACAAAATTTAATTGTAAAAAGAAGTGTTTGTTCAAGGGAGATAATTTGAAGCGAATTTTTTTTTAAATCAGTAAAACTGCGTTGTGACATCCTCAATTAAATAAAAAGAATAAGGAATAAAGGTATACACACAGGTTGTACCCATTTTCTTGATTGCACTGCTTTTAAGTAGAAAGCTTTTTTTCTCAGAATTATTTTACAAATAAAATTCAAGGGAGGCAATTGATATGATAAAAAGGAAGAATTTTTTTTTCTTAGAATACTGTACACATTTAGTAAACTGTAAAGTATAATTTACAAGACAAAACACAGGGTTTTTTTCTGTGCCTACTACTTGACAAGAGAACCACGAGATTTGTGCAGATTATTTAAAATTTTCTGTACAGTATATTTTACAAAGACAGATCCATACAATATATATAATTTTGTAATAGATGTTTTCAATTTGTAGGTATGTTTTTTTTTAAATCAACAGTTCGGATAGCCACAACAAGTGTGTATGTCTTGTGATTTGAGAGCTTTAGCACTGGATGCTTAGAATCCTCTTGATCATTTACTTCAGTAGGTAAAGCCACCTTCTCCAAAATCTTCTCTCCTATTCTGTGCTTACTACAGTGGGTTTGACAAGAGAACCACGAGATTTGTTTTTGTACATATGTTGCTTTTATTCTGTACACTTTAATGATTTAATCCTATGTGCACATTTTTTTGACTCACATGCGAAGCAAAAGTGAGTCTATGTACTCACCCGAGTCGTCCGTCCGGACGTCCGTCCGGCCGTCCGGACGTCCGTCCGGCCGTCCGGACGTCCGTCCGGCCGGCCGGAAAACTTTAACGTTGGATATTTCTTGGACACTATTCAGTCTATTAGTACCAAATTTGGCAAGATGGTGTATGATGACAAGGCCCCAAAAAACATACATAGCATCTTGACCTTGCTTCAAGGTCAAGGTCGCAGGGGCCATAAATGTTGTCTAAAAAACAGCTATTTTTCACATTTTTCACATTTTCTCTGAAGTTTTTTAGATTGAATACCTCACCTATATATGATATATAGGGCAAAGTAAGCCCCATCTTTTGATACCAGTTTGGTTTACCTTGCTTCAAGGTCAAGGTCACAGGAGCTCTTCAAAGTTGGATTGTATACATATTTTGAAGTGACCTTGACCCTGAACTATGGAAGATAACTGTTTCAAACTTAAAAATTATGTGGGGCACATGTTATGCTTTCATCATGAGACAAATTTGGTCACATATGATCAAGGTCAAGGTCTCTTTGACCCTTATGAAATGTGACCAAAATAAGGTAGTGAACCACTAAAAGTGACCATATCTCATGGTAGAAAGAGCCAATAAGCACCATTGTACTTCCTATGTCTTGA
>NW_027126003.1:0-10000 GCF_037325665.1 Littorina saxatilis | reverse complement strand
GGAGGGAGGGAGAGAGAGAGGTATGGAGGAAGGGAGAGAGAGAGAGAGGGAGCAAAGATGGAGGGAGAGAGAGAGAGGTACGGAGGAAGGGAGGGAGAGAGAGGGAGCAAAGGAGGGAGGGAGATAGAGAGGTATGGAGGAAAGGAGAGAGAGGGAGCAAAGGAGGGAGGGAGAGAGAGGGAGCACAGGAGGGAGGGAAAGAGATAGGTATGGACGAAGGGAGAGAGAGAGGGAGCAAAGGAGGGAGGGAGGGAGAGGGGTACGGAGGAAGGGAGAGATAGAGGGAGCAAAGGAGAGAGGGAGAGAAAGGTACGGAGGAAGGAAGAGAGAGAAAGAGGGAGCAAAGGAGGGAGGGAGAGAGACAGGTACGGAGGAAGGGAAGGAGAGAAAGAGGTACGCAGAAACGGAGGGAGAGAGAGAGGTACGGAGAAAGGGAGGGAGAGAGAGAGAGGGAGCAAAGGAGGGAGGGAGAGAAAGGTATGGAGGAAGGGAGAGAGAGAGAGGTATGGAGGAAGGGAGGGAGAGAGAGAGGTATGGAGGAAGGGAGAGAGAGGGAGCAAAGGAAGGGGGGAGAGAGAGAGGTACGGAGGAAGGGAGGGAGAGAGAGAGGTACGGAGGAAGGGAGGGAGAGAGAGAGGTACGGAGAAAGGGAGGGAGAGAGAGAGAGGGAGCAAAGGAGGGAGGGAGAGAGAGAGGTACGGAGGAAGGGAGGGAGAGAGAGGGAGCAAAAGAGGGAGGGAGAGGGAGAGGTACGGAGGAAGGGAGGGAGAGAGAGGTACGGAGAAAGGAAGAGAGAGAGAGGTACGGAGGAAGGGAGAGAGAGAGAGGGAGCAAAGGAGGGAGGGTGAGAGAGAGGTATGAAGAAAGGGAGGGAGAGAGATACGGAGGAAGGAAGGGAGAGAGAGAGAGGGAGCAAAGGAAGGAGGGAAAGAGAGAGGTACGGAGGAAGGGAGGGAGAGAGAGGTACGAAGGAAGGGAGGGAGAGAGACAGGTACGGAGGAAGGGAAGGAGAGAAAGAGGTACGCAGAAACGGAGGGAGAGAGAGAGGGGGAGCAAAGGAGGGAGGGAGAGAGAGGGAGCAAAGGAGGGAGGGAGAAAGAAAGGTACGGAGGAAGGGAGGGAGAGAGAGGGAGCAAAGGAGGGAGGGAGAGAGAGAGGTATGGATGAAGGGAGAGAGAGAGAGGGAGTAAAGGAGGGAGGGAGAGAGAGAGGTACGGAGGAAGGGAGAGAGAGAGGGAGCAAAGGAGGGAGGGAGAGAAAGGGGTATGGAGGAAGGGAGAGAGAGAGAGGGAGCAAAGGAGGGAGAGAGAGAGAGGTACGGAGAAAGAGAGAGAGAGGGAGCAAAGGAGAGAGTTAGAGAAAGGTACGGAGGAAGGAATAGAGAGAGAGAGGGAGCAAAGGAGGGAGGGAGAGAGAGGTATGGAGGAATGGAGGGACAGAGAAAGAACAAAGTAGGAAGGGAGAGAGAGAGATACGGAGGAAGGGAGGGAGAGAGAGAGGTATGGAGGAAGGGAGGGAGAGAGAGAGAGGGAGCAAAGGAGGGAGGGAGAGAGAGAGGTACGGAGGAAGGGAGGGACAGAGAGGGAGCAAAGGAGGGAGGGAGAGAAAGGTATGGAGGAAGGGAGAGAGAGAGAGGTACGGAGGAAGAGAGGGAGAGATAGAGGTATGGAGGAAGGGAGAGAGAGGGAGCAAAGGAAGGGGGGAGAGAGAGAGGTACGGAGGAAGGGAGGGAGAGAGAGAGGTACGGAGGAAGGGAGGGAGAGAGAGAGGTACGGAGAAAGGGAGGGAGAGAGAGAGAGGGAGCAAAGGAGGGAGGGAGAGAGAGAGGTACGGAGGAAGGGAGGGAGAGAGAGGGAGCAAAAGAGGGAGGGAGAGGGAGAGGTACGGAGGAAGGGAGGGAGAGAGAGGTACGGAGAAAGGGAGGGAGAGAGGTATGGAGGAAGGGAGAGAGAGAGAGAGGGAGCAAAGGAGGGAGGGTGAGAGAGAGGTATGAAGAAAGGGAGGGAGAGAGATACGGAGGAAGGAAGGGAGAGAGAGAGGGAGCAAAGGAGGGAGGGAGAGAGAGAGGTACGGAGGAAGGGAGGGAGAGAGAGGTACGAAGGAAGGGAGGGAGAGAGACAGGTACGGAGGAAGGGAAGGAGAGAAAGAGGTACGCAGAAACGGAGGGAGAGAGAGAGAGGGAGCAAAGGAGGGAGGGAGAGAGAGGGAGCAAAGGAGGGAGGGAGAAAGAAAGGTACGTAGGAAGGGAGGGAGAGAGAGGGAGCAAAGGAGGGAGGGAGAGAGAGAGAGGTACGTACGAAGGGAGAGAGAGAGGGGGGAAAAGGAGGGAGGGAGAGAGAGAGGTACGGAGGAAGGGAGAGAGAGAGGGAGCAAAGGAGGGAGGGAGAGAGAGAGGTACGGAGGAAGAGAGAGAGAGAGAGGGAGCAAAGGAGAGAGGGAGAGAAAGGTACGGAGGAACGAAGAGAGAGAGAGGGAGCAAAGGAGGGAGGGAGAGAGAGGTATGGAGGAAGGGAGAGAGAGAGAGAGAGGGAGCAAAGGAGGGAGGGAGAGAGATACGGAGGAAGGGAGGGAGAGAGAGAGGTATGGAGGAAGGGAGGCAGAGAGAGAGGTACGGATAAAGGGAGGGAGAGAGAGAGAGGGAGCAAAGGAGGGAGGGAGAGAGAGAGGTACGGAGGAAGGGAGGGACAGAGAGGGAGCAAAGGAGGGAGGGAGAGAAAGGTATGGAGGAAGGGAGAGAGAGAGAGGTATGGAGGAAGGGAGGGAGAGAGAGAGGTATGGAGGAAGGGAGAGAGAGGGAGCAAAGGAAGGGGGGAGAGAGAGGTACGGAGGAAGGGAGGGAGAGAGAGAGGTACGGAGGAAGGGAGGGAGAGAGAGAGGTACGGAGAAAGGGAGGGAGAGAGAGAGAGGGAGCAAAGGAGGGAGGGAGAGAGAGAGGTACGGAGGAAGGGAGGGAGAGAGAGGGAGCAAAAGAGGGAGGGAGAGGGAGAGGTACGGAGGAAGGGAGGGAGAGTCAGAGAGAGGGAGAAAAGGAGGGAGGGAGAGAGAGAGGTACGGTGGAAGGGAGAGAGAGAGAGGGAGCAAAGGAGGGAGGGAGAGAGAGAGGTATGGAGGAAGGGAGGGAGAGAGAGAGGTACGGATAAAGGGAGGGAGAGAGAGAGGGATCAAAGGAGGGAGGGAGAGAGAGAGGTACGGAGGAAGAGAGGGAGAGATAGAGGTATGGAGGAAGGGAGGAAGATAGAGAGGTACGGAGGAAGGGAGGGAGAGAGAGAGGTACCGAGAAAGAGAGGGAGAGAGAGAGAGAGAGGGAGCAAAGGAGGAAGGGGGAGAGAGGGAGCAAAGGAGGAAGAGAGAGAGGTATGGAGGAAAGGAGAGAGAGAGGGAGCAAATGAAGGAGGGAGGGAGAGGGAGCAAAGGAGGGAGGGAGAGAGAGAGGTACGGAGGAAGGGAGAGAGAGGGAGCACATAAGGGAGGGAGAGAGAGAGGTACGGAGAGAGGGATGGAGAGAGAGAGAGGGAGCAAAGGAGGGAGGGAGAGAGAGAGAGGTACGGAGGAAGGGAGGGAGAGAGAGGGAGCACATAAGGAAGGGAGAGAGAGAGAGGGAGAGAGAGAGACAGACAGACAGACAGACAGACAGACAGACAGACAGACAGACAGACAGACAGACAGACAGACAGACAGACAGACAGTTTTCACGCAAAAATGTTGTAAGGGTTGTGGCGTGGTGGAAAGGCGTTTGCCTCCAAAGCCGGTTTTTCTTCACTACGCAGAAGACAGAAACTGCAGAGCCGCTCTTCACTAAACTTTAAGTCTCTGTCTGACTGTTTGTAAACCAAATGTGGCTCTGATTGTATAACTTTTAACATCATTGGGATGAAATAAACACTCGATTTTATCGTCCCATCCCCCCAGATTACGTATGTGGACGGCCACTTATACCAAGGTGATACAAAGTACTCAATTTTATCCAATCTTAACAGATATTTTTAAATATCTTATCACCCCCACTCCCGTCATCCTTCTGTTTTTAACCAGCTCCCGATTTTTTTTTTAATTTTTTTAATTTTTTTTTAACTATCGTATAAACCAATAATAGGCAATTTAGACCTTAATTTAAGCCCCTTAATTTTCGTTCGTTCGGTGTTTTTTTTCCTATAACCCAGATCATGTTCTTAAAAGGCTAACAATACATGCCTATAGGACATGAATATATTTTGTCTGGTCGTAAGGAGTTTGAGATGAAAAGTGTTGTTTGACGCCAGCGCGGTAAAACTAGTATAGACATGTCCCTGGGTGTTACGATGACATCAGAGTTTAAACTGTTCTTTTTCTAAATTATTGTGGTTATCATTCTTAATTAGCGAGCCAATCCATCAGAGAAAAATGAAAAAAAAGAAGTCATTTTCTCATGTCTCAAGGGAAAACCAGTGCCTTGCCTGTCTAAAATCACCTCCCGTTTGAGGAATTTTGCAGCCAGCGCAGTTACTTACAAGATATATTAACGTCCTACAGGCATAGATTGTTGGCCTCGGACAGGACTGGGGTAATAATGAAAAAAAAAATAGAGGAGGAAAAGAAAAGGGCAAGATCAAGCAAGCCCGACCGTGATAGGACCCAGGACCCACTCTCCATGAGTACGGGAGGGGGGGGGGGGGCAATAAGAGATATATGTTAAGGTCCTTGTAAGAGGAGTATTAATAATATTTCCTTTATATACGTTGACTTCCTAAGGGAAGGACCATTAAAAACATGGACTTTAATTCAATTATAGTTTCGTTAAAAAATGATAAAACTCGGGACCACCTGTTAAAAGGTTTAAAAGTGACAACATTGTAAGAACAAATATAAAGAACATGCGCAAACACGTAATACTGACCTATAGGGAAGTAAAATTGAGAGAAAACAGCTATCCTCTCGTTAATGTAATCATGTTTTAATGTAGAGACCAAAAAGCAATGTACTCACGTTAAAATGACGAACACGGAACGAATAACAGCGACGTTTCGACCTAAGGGTCTTCTTCAGGCACAAAAACACAAAAATACACACACAAAAAAGAAGAAAGACGATAGAACAAATGAAGAGAAGAATAACTGACAAAACAACTGCACTGCACAAACCAACAAATGACAAAGACAGTCTTTGTCATTTGTTGGTTTGTGCAGTGCAGTTGTTTTGTCAGTTATTCTTCTCTTCATTTGTTCTATCGTCTTTCTTCTTCTTTTTTGTGTGTGTATTTTTGTGTTTTTGTGCCTGAAGAAGACCCTTAGGTCGATACGTCGCTGTTATTCGTTCCGTGTTCGTCATTTTAACGTGAGTACATTGCTTTTTGGTCTCTTTATTGTTCCCTCTCACGTGCAGTCGCCATTGTTTAATACATGTTTTAATGTGTTTTGTATAATCCGGAAGCAGGAGTTTAAAACCTATATATATATTAAGGGAAAAGTCTGGGTTGTGGCACTCGATCACTAGGTGGGGCACTGCCCTTCGCTCCCTGTTACCCGAGTCCCAATCCTCGTGGTAAGGCGTCCGCCCCGTGATCGGGAGGTCGTGTGTTCGAACTCCGGCCGGGTCATACCTAAGACTTTAAAATTGGCAATCTAGTGGCTGCTCCGCCTGGCGTCTGGCATTATGGGGCTAGTGCTAGGACTGGTTGGTCAGGTGTCAGAATAATGTGACTGGGTGAGACATGAAGCCTGTGCTGCGACTTCTGTCTTGTGTGTGGCGCACGTTATATGTCAAAAGCAGCACCGCCCTGATATGGATGGCCCTTCGTGGTCGGCTGGGCGTTAAGCAAACAAACAAACAAACCCGAGTGCCAACAACAATAGGATGAGCATCAGAAGTGAAGATAAAGAGGGAATTTTTTTCTCTGCGCGCGCGCCAGCAAACAGGATGTCTGAGAACTGAAGCGGTAATAGTATGATCTAATTACAGGCGATGGGTTTATGGGTCACGTGATTATATATATGAAGTCTTCTATCGCGCGCGTATCTCCAGACTCGGACTCAAGGCGCAGGGATCTATTTATGCCGTGTGAGATGGAATTTTTTACACAATACATCATGCATTCACATCGACCAGCAGATCGCAGCCATTTCGGCGCATATCCTACTTTTCACGGCCTATTATTCCAAGTCACACGGGTATTTTGGTGGACATTGTTTTATCTATGCCTATACAATTTTGCCAGGAAAGACCCTTTTGTCAATCGTGGGATCTTTAACGTGCACACCCCAATGTAGTGTACACGAAGGGACCTCGGTTTTTCGTCTCATCCGAAAGACTAGCACTTGAACCCACCACCTAGGTTAGGAAAGGGGGGAGAAAATTGCTAACGCCCTGACCCAGGGTCGAACTCGCAACCTCTCGCTTCCGAGCGCAAGTGCGTTACCACTCGGCCACCCAGTCCACGTGATGTGGGGGCGGAGCCAAACATTGGTTGATACTTACTGTGTTGACATTAGTTCATTGGCCCCGCCCCAACATCATATGACTTACTAATCCATGGGCTATCATTGGTTCATGTTTTTGGCGCTAAACTATCTGACAGGTAAAGAACTATTTTGATGTGACACGTTATTACTTGGTGCAAATACGCGCAGTGTTTAAAACCACTTGGCGGACAGAACTGTGCATTCTCACAATTCGACACTTACTACATCCATAATAACCACACCGTTGATCAATCGCTGAGAAATGGCACAAATGACAGTTGGGGAAAACATTCAGAAGTTGGAATGATCTTACCGAACGGCTGGCAGACTTTTCCAGAAAGAACGATTTGGTGTACGTGGTCAAATACAGTCGTGCTGTTCAACTTGCGAACAAGAATTCAAAACAGCCTTTTCCAGACGAACTGAAGTATGCATACGCAAAACTTGTGTGCAAGTACTCAGGAAAAGGACGACTCACAGGCCGAGGTGCGAAGAGGAGCAATGGGTAAGCGGATTAATATTTAGTTGCTATACTTCTTATGCGTCCTTGTCACAGATAGTAAGTCGTATGAATGTTTAATTTTAATATTATTATTATTTTTTTTTTTAGGTTTACAATGTTTCAACATTCATTCCAGTATCGACTGACATTTTAACGAGTGCGGAAAGTCTGTCTGTCTGTCTGTCTGTCTGTCTGTCTGTCTGTCTGTCTCTCTCTCTCTCTCTCTCTCTCTCTCTCTGCGCGCACTTCTTCTTCTTCTTCTTTGTCGGACAGATGTTTCCCACAAATGACCAGGAAACCAGATTACGTAAGCCGTGTCAGCTGTACCCTTTGTAAAAGTCAGCGTAGCTCGAGAACGGCATTGAAGTATTTTCGGTGTTCTTTACCTTGCCCAGGAAGCAGCGCACACTCGAGTCAAGGACGTCGTAAAATGGCCCTCGGTCAAGTTTTCACCGAGAACCATTTTATGATGTCCTTAACAATTATAAGGATAAGGATAAGATTTTATATAGTCCATGAGGGTAACCTCACAGAAATTCGGGCTGCTTTCTCCCTGGGGAAAGCGAGCTGCCATACAGTATACGGCGCTACCCATTTTTATATTTAGTCAAGTTTTGACTAAATATTTTAACATCGAGGGGGAATCGAAACGAGGGTCGTGGTGTATGTGTGTGTGTCTGTCTGTCTGTGTGTGTGTGTAGAGCGATTCAGACTAAACTACTAGACCGATCTTTATGAAATTTGACATGAGAGTTCCTGGGTATGAAATCCCCGAACGTTTTTTTCATTTTTTTGATAAATGTCTTTGATGACGTCATATCCGGCTTTTCGTGAAAGTTGAGGCGGCACTGTCACGCCCTCATTTTTCAACCAAATTGGTTGAAATTTTGGTCAAGTAATCTTCGACGAAGCCCGGACTTCGGTATTGCATTTCAGCGTGGTGGCTTAAAAATTAATTAATGACTTTGGTCATTAAAAATCTGAAAATTGTAAAAAAAAAATAAAAATTTATATAACGATCCAAATTTACGTTCATCTTATTCTCCATCATTTGCTGATTCCAAAAACATATAAATATGTTATATTGGGATTAAAAACAAGCTCTGAAAATTAAATATATAAAAATTATTATCAAAATTAAATTGTCGAAATCAATTTAAAAACACTTTCATCTTATTCCTTGTCGGTTTCTGATTCCAAAAACATATAGATATGATATGTTTGGATTAAAAACACGCTCAGAAAGTTAAAACAAAGAGAGGTACAGAAAAGCGTGCTATCCTTCTTAGCGCAACTACTACCCCGCTCTTCTTGTCAATTTCACTGCCTTTGCCATGAGCGGTGGACTGACGATGCTACGAGTATACGGTCTTGCTGAAAAATGGCATTGCGTTCAGTTTCATTCTGTGAGTTCGACAGCTACTTGACTAAATATTGTATTTTCGCCTTACGCGACTTGTTTTTTCCTGCATGCGTGTATTCATGTTTCCAAGCCCTGAGACTTAATGCAGTGTGAGATGGAATTTTTTATACTTTATTCCAAGTCACACGGGTATTTGGTGGACATTTTTATCTATGCCTATACAATTTTGCCAGGAAAGACCCTTTTGTCAATCGTGGGATCTTTAACGTGCACACCCCCAATGTAGTGTACACGAAGGGACCTCGGTTTTTCGTCTCATCCGAAAGACTAGCACTTGAACCCACCACCTAGGTTAGGAAAGGGGGGAGAAAATTGCGGCCTGACCCAGGCCTGAACACGCAACCTCTCGCTTCCGAGCGCAAGTGCGTTACCACTCGGCCACCCGGCCGGCCACCCATGTGTTAGTCGGCTTAGAATATGCGCGCAGGTTTCAAAGTTTTGATCCATTCGATTATCTCAACAGACATCCTTTGATTGTAAAGTTGAATGTGGGCACATGATGGTTGAAAATACTTAACTTGAAAGTTTCCCGCTGTGGTAGATTTTTATGGTGGTTGTCACACAGGCAGCGACGGCTTTACTGGTCGGACCCAGTTGTGCGTTACCTCGCTTTTGCCTTTAATGACTGACTGACTGGCTGACTTTGGGGATTAACGTCCTCTTAGGTAACTAGGATCTATTTGGGAACATTTACTGTGATACTGTAAGAGGAGCAAGAAAAGAAATGAAATTTTTTTTTTTTTTAAAATAGGGTATGAGGGGGGGGGGGGTAGATGGGGGGAGGGATGAGACCATGGAACTAGTTTTTAGAAGTTATGCAATAAAACATTTAAACATTGTAGGATCAGACCACCTCGCCGTATCTAATCTTAGACACCGTACGTTATTAGACGCGAAAGTGCAATACTTAATGATCCGCTCAAAGCACTGTTGAAGCAACAATTTGTCTTTTGGTCGCAGATAAGGACATACTCTATCAAAACATGTGAATATACGTCTCAAGCATGACTAAACGCCCCGAAGGGCTTCGTCTAGTAACTCTATTTTTGATATCGTTTTTTAAATGTCAGCAATTTGCAATGAGGTCACCCATCATAAAATAAGGTTATTAATTATTTCCATACGCCATCTAAGTGAAACGGAGGCATTTTGTATCGCTGATTTTATTTACAAACTGCTCTTGCAGCGGATCATTTGATCGGAACTAAATAAGTAAAGTGAAAATAGGTAAATAAATATATAGATGGATAAATCAGAAAACAAGATTGCAAAACATAAACACGTTCATAAAACATGTTAGTTTCCACTATTGCCGTAAACAAGTTCTCTGCAAAAACATTGAAAGTCAAATACTGTTTTCGCCTCTGTTTCTTCTTGTTGTTGATTTTTTACATTAATTTTAGTCAAGTCTTGTAGATTTTATCTTTGAAATATTTGCTTTGTGTTTCGTAACAGAATTAACTATGGTATTGTGTTGCTTAGTACTTGATGCATGAATTGGCGTCTCGCAGAATTAAACGCCGCTGAGGAAGGCCTGGCAACAGGTCGAAAATTTGGGCTGCCACTTGAAATTCTTTGTTAGGCTTTTCTTTTCCTTGATTTTGTTGACATCTCTCTCTCTCTCTTTCTCTGTGTATGTGT
>NW_027126002.1:42500-47640 GCF_037325665.1 Littorina saxatilis | reverse complement strand
CTCTCTCTCTCTCTCTCTCTCTCTCTCTCTCTCTCTCTCTCTCTCTCTCCCACTCTCTCTCGGTACCCTTGTTAATAAGAACAAGTCGCGTAAGGCGAAAATACAATATTTTGTCAAGTAGCTGTCGAACTCACAGAATGAAACTGAACGCAATGCCATTTTTCAGCAAGACCGTATACTCGTAGCATCGTCAGTCCACCGCTCATGGCAAAGGCAGTGAAATTGACAAGAAGAGCGGGGTAGTAGTTGCGCTAAGAAGGATAGCACGCTTTTCTGTACCTCTCTTTGTTTTAACTTTCTGAGCGTGTTTTTAATCCAAACATATCATATCTATATGTTTTTGGAATCAGGAACCGACAAGGAATAAGATGAAAGTGTTTTTAAATTGATTTCGACAATTTAATTTTGATAATAATTTGTATATATTTAATTTTCAGAGCTTGTTTTTAATCCGAATATAACATATTTATATGTTTTTAGAATCAGCAAATGATGGAGAATAAGATAAACGTAAATTTGGATCGTTTTATAAATTTTTATTTTTTTTTTACAATTTTTCGATTTTTAATGACCAAAGTCATTAATTAGTTTTTAAGCCACCAAGCTGAAATGCAATACCGAAGTCTGGGCTTCGTCGAAAATTACTTGACAAAAATGTCAACCAATTTGGTTGAAAAATGAGGGCGTGACAGTGCCGCCTTAACCTTCACAAAAAGCCGGATATGACGTCATCAAAGACATTTATCAAAAAAATGAAAAAAACCGTTCGGGGATTTCATACCCAGGAACTCTCATGTCAAATTTCATAAAGATCGGTCTAGTAGTTTAGTCTGAATCGCTCTACACACACACACACACACACACACACACACACACACACACACACAGAGACACACACACACGCACATACACCACGACCCTCGTTTCGATTCCCCCTCGATGTTAAAATATTTAGTCAAAACTTGACTAAATATAAAAAGTTAGAGAGAAGCGTACGCATTTCAGTGCATTCGATTGGCTGAAAGGTTAATCAGGCTTCAGCGTTCTTGTTTCATGTTGACTTCGTTAAAAGCCATTCGTGTCATTTGAAACTAGGGTTGATATTCTTTTCACCTTACTTAAGAAATTGCATTTGAACATGAAAAGAAGCGAGCGTTTATTAAGACGTTCCAGCATTGAGGAAGACACAATAGGTTGAAGAAGAAGAAGATATTTACCTTTCCATTTTCAAACACTTCAAAGTGTCGGGACCAATGGTAGAAGGAAAACAAGGAGAGAGAGAGAATGACAATACACGATTGGAAATCGACACTTTGTGCTTCAAGCGAGACATGTCAGTCGATTTATTCTCCGACCAAAAAACTAAACAAAAGAAAAAACAAGGAACTTAGTCGATAAATATCGACAGGGGGCGGACAAATGGTTTACATGTGAAATGTGTGTATATGGGTGTGGGTCTGAAACAAACAAACAAACAAACAAACCATGTGAACACCCCCCCCCCTCCCACCGCTCGCGGGCTGAACGACTGACGTCACATGTCGCTTCGGTCTTTTCCAGAAGAACACCGCGTGTACATAATACACAATTCGATCGCGTAGCACTGCCAATGCACATTTTCGCAACGAAAACCGTGCTACTGTTTCTTGTGTGTTAAATCTGAAAGCAATATAAGTGAACGAACAATTGAAAACTGATATCACGTTACTAAACTCCCAAAAATAATAAATTACTTCTGACTGCGGTACACAATACATTTTCAAAGCAATTTTTATTATTTTCAAGACATAAAAAATACAACGGAAGAAAAATGCAAGCAATAACAATTTTTTTTAAAGTACAGACTAAATACTGAAGCTCTCTATTTCTCTTTAGTATGTTGGATTCAGGTGTACTTACTCACAGTTGCAGACAGATACAGATTCAAACACGTGTCGAGCGTAAAACAAAAAGTGAAACTAGAGAATAACATGAACCTGAAAACTTTTAAAATATTTGTACCCAGCACCAAATGAGATTATTGTAAAAAAAAATGTAATACAAAGTGTGTGTGTTCTACATAAGACAGGAGAATTTACATAGCAACAGAAAACATGCTTGTAAATCACTGAGCACCAACAGTTAAAAATCACTATCGCTCACCTCATGCAGACTGAAATGCAAACCTGCACACATACATACACACAAACAAGGGGGGAGCATCCGTGGACTGGCACTAATGATATGATCAACTGCATATGTAGCTAACTTTGCCCGTCTCACACCTTGTTAATGTTAGTGTCACTGGTACGCAACCTGTTCTTCATGCTCTACTCTTTCCACCCGCGCTGCACTTTGTCCATCATTGACATTGTCCTCAGCTTGTGGTGGACTCGGATTTAAAAAAAAAAGCAGGACAGCATTTTCGAAAACATCTTCTTGCACTTTCAAAGAAATGTCAAATGCATAAACTGTGTCATAAAAAAGCACAGGCACTGTATCATTGGTTTGGCACTGTTGCAGAAAGTCCTTGTCATCAGCTTTCATTTTGGCAGAGCAAGCGACACCCACAGTCCGACGAAAAATGTCCTGCATGTCAAGGAACATTTGCACAATGTTGTCTTTGACAAATGTCAGTCCTCCTCGGTTAAGCACCGTTGTCATATCAGTTGAAGAATCACAATCACTTTCTGACAGCTCACTGAACCTCAGTGCTTCTAAACAGCGCAGTTTCTCGTATCTGTATGCACCTTTCTTGAGGCCCCAAACTTTCTTTTTTAGTTTCTTCACCACACTCCCAGCAACATACCTGATCACATCCTTCCTCACACACTGGCACCGGTCGGTCATTCGCGTTGTCTTCCTGTTTGCACCCATAGGTTGCTTCGACCAGCCTTTCAAACATCTTGAGGCAAATGGAAGCTGATGCATGAGTCGACTTGGTGACCTCTGTAATGCTTGCATGGCTTGCGTAGTACAATGAGTGAGCCTTTTCCTTGGGCGCGTTCCGGAACTTCCCTTGTAGACCAAGGCATGACTCAAACACCTGAAGTTTGTCCAGAAGAACAGCACCTGTCAAACAGACCACAAAGTCTTACACTTGAACACATACAATAGAACCACCTTTGTATTACCTCAAACAATCTGAGAAAGCGGGTCTTTAAAAGGAGGCAGTCTTAAAATGAAGGAAAATTTACAGAAGTTATGCACAGACAAACTGACAAAATAAGGTCTTAAAAGGGAGGGATTATCATATTGGGGGGGGGGGGGGTGGTCCACTGTATATATACAATAATAGATTTTTATTAGTCCATATCTTGGGATAATTCCCTGCCTCGTATAACTTTAAAAGAAAGGCAAACACACACACCATTGTATCCAAAAAGAATACTTGCACATTGACAAGCTTCATATTGATTGATTGAAGTCTGGAATGTGTACGCGAATGATCAACAATAATTACACGTATGCCATACAGGGAGCACTGCTTACTTGTCATGTATATATGACAGCTTATTCTCAGCGTAACTGAATAACTTGAAATTTAAACTTGAAATTGTTTTACATTATAAGCAAAAGTGAAAACACTACTCCAACAAAATTGTATTCATTCATACAGTGTTTCTCTAAACACTTACAGTCCAAGGTTTTAACATGGCTTCACAGATCAGCTGACAGGCATTCATTTTCTGCAATCTCACTGCACACCTCTTCCAAAAGTGGAACTGTCACCTGTTGACATTTAAAAACACATGTAAATGTACACACAGTGACACAATAAAAAATCATGCGTAATGAGAATTATCCAAAAATATTATATGATGCACTGGTGTCAAATGTGTTATGGTATTTTATGTTATCACAGAATCTAAGTCTTGAAAAATACACATGTTCACACAAAAATATGGCAAATACCACATGAGACTGAAATATACACAAATCTGCAGTAACTTGACTGAGAAATCACAAGCGGGTGTAGTTGTAGGCATCACAATCACAAGACAAACAAATTCTGCCTTTATGTTTAATATTTTTTAACAATAAATGTTGCAAATGTAACGAATAACTTCTCACCTTTTGTGAAATAGTACTTTGAGCTTGACACACTTCTGACAAAAGTGGTGCTTGCTTCCTGAAACAAAATTATTCAATGATGAAAAGAACTGAATGTGGCAGTGTTCAAAGTGATATTCAAACTTGTATGTAACTATCAGTACCTATACTGTAAAACGAGAAGGCTATTGGCATGCTCGTCAATCAGTATGTGTCATTCAGTGTTTTGTGCTGTAACAATGAAATGCAATCAATGCAAGTTCGTGCAGTCTAGAAATAAATACAACAATAATTTCAATTGAAACCACAAACTAGTCAAATAAATTGTGTAAATAGTTGGACAAAGAGATGATTATTAACCCAGGGAAATAACAGGATTTCTTAGCAAAACTTTCCCAACCCATTTACCTGATTCAGTCCGGCTTTTCTGCTTTTAACACTTACTTTCAGTTTCACTAGAATATATCACAACTACAAGAATAACAATGGAACAGGAATGAGATTTTGTTTTGTTTTTGTAAACTACATCAGGATTTAACTAGTTTGGAAGCTCTGCTTACATACAAAATACAGACAGTGACGTTCAATCGTGGTGGCTGATCAGTGCACTGACTGAGACGGACGATTCGATTTGATCGCTTCACCACGCCTTTCCAACTATGTGCTCCCATACAGTTTTGGTAGATACATGCTTGTGCAAGTATGTTATTAGTATTACCAATATGAATCTTATTTTCCTTTCGATGGTCAGTTTTACTCACCTCTGTAACGGCAGTCACCTCTGCGAATGCTCAGTGTCGAAGAATCTAACCGAAAGTAAACATTCTGGGAATCTACGCGCATCGGCCTTGACGCAAGTTCAATACTGAGCCAATGAGCGCGGCGCGCGCGGCGAAGTTGGCGATCCAGTCTATCTCTGTTGAGGCCTTGCAAGGTTTTGACAGCAACAATAATTATTGTAGTTCTCTAAGACTTTATTTCTGTTTGATTTGTAATATGTTGGGAAGACATATTTATCAATTGATCAACAAAATAAAACATAATAAAAAACGACACAACGTACGTACATTGTTAAAATTATTATTGGCCAACGTTGAACATTTCACGA
>NW_027126002.1:35000-37500 GCF_037325665.1 Littorina saxatilis | reverse complement strand
GAAATATCTCATCGATGATATTGTGTCCGGGGTGTAGCTGAATACGGTGTCCAAATTTGAAAAAGATCCACCGAGAACTTTGGCGTTGTGATGTGGTGTAGCGGCTATGGTGTGTCGGTATGGGGGCCCGGGTAGCTGAGGTGGAACCAAAATAGTTGAGGTGGAACCAAAATCGGTTCCGCGCTGCGCGCTGAGAGCACGTGTTGAAATATCGACCAGGTTGTGTCGTGTCCCGGGTCTACCTGAATATGCCCACCAAATGTGAAGCAGATCCATCGAGAACTTTGGCCGTGCATGGCGAATACACAAATACACAAACACACAAACACACAAACACACAGACACACAGACACAAGTCGTATATATATATAGATGTATGTATGTATGTATGTATGTATGTATGTATGTATGTATGTATGTATGTATGTATGTATGTATGTATGTATGTATGTATGTATGTATGTATGTATGTATGTATGTATGTATGTATGTATGTATGTATGTATGTATGTATGTATGTATGTATGTATGTATGTATGTATGTATGTATGTATGTATGTATGTATGTAGGTAGGTAGGTAGGTAGGTAGGTAGGTAGGTAGGTAGGTAGGTAGGTAGGTAGGTAGGTAGGTAGGTAGGTAGGTAGGTAGGTATGTATGTATGTATGTATGTATGTATGTATGTATGTATGTATGTATGTATGTATGTATGTATGTATGTATGTATGTATGTATGTATGTAGGTATGTATGTAGGTATGTATGTATGTATGTATGTATGTATGTATGTATGTAGGTATGTAGGTAGGTAGGTATGTATGTATGTATGTATGTATGTATGTATGTATGTATGTATGTATGTATGTATGTATGTATGTATGTATGTATGTATGTATGTATGTATGTATGTATGTATGTATGTATGTAGGTAGGTATGTAGGTATGTATGTATGTATGTATGTATGTATGTATGTATGTATGTATGTATGTATGTATGTATGTATGTATGTATGTATGTATGTATGTATGTATGTATGTATGTATGTATGAATGTATGTATGTATGTATGTATGTATGTATGTATGTATGTATGTATGTATGTATGTATGTATGTATGTATGTATGTATGTATGTATGTATGTATGTAGGTATGTATGTAGGTATGTATGTAGGCATGTATGCATGTGTATTGGTGTGTCGGTGTGTCAGGTGTGCAAGAAAAAAGGGTATTTTTATATCATGGGTTTTATGAATTTTCTTCTTTTATTCTTTTATAGTTATTAATTAATGACCTATATGTGCTGATGACTAAATTAATTTCCTTTGTTGGATCAATAAAATGTTATGAGTTATGAGTTATGAGTTATGAGTTATGAGTTATGCAGTGACGTCGACAAATTTCAATTCGCACTGAAAGTGGTTGTAGAAAGCAAAGAGCTTGTTTGAATGACATTCACTGAATTATCAGCAAAACGAGCATTCCGTTTCATCGATTCCAAACGTCAAACAAGTCGCGTAAGGCGAAAATACAACATTTAGTCAAGTAGCTGTCGAACTCACAGAATAAAACTGAACGCAATGCCATTTTTCAGCAAGACCGTATACTCGTAGCATCGTCAGTCCACCGCTCATGGCAAAGGCAGTGAAATTGACAAGAAGAGCGGGGTAGTAATTGCGCTAAGAAGGATAGCACGCTTTTCTGTACCTCTCTTTGTTTTAACTTTCTGAGCGTGTTTTTAATCCAAACATATCATATCTATATGTTTTTGGAATCAGGAACCGACAAGGAATAAGATGAAAGTGTTTTTAAATTGATTTCGACAATTTAATTTTGATAATAATTTTTATATATTTAATTTCCAGAGCTTGTTTTTAATCCAAATATAACATTTTGATATGTTTTTGGAATCAGAAAATGATGGAGAATAAGATGAACGTAAATTTGGATCGTTTTATAAATTTTTATTTTTTTTTACAATTTTCAGATTTTTAATGACCAAAGTCATTAATTAATTTTTAAGCCACCAAGCTGAAATGCAATATCGAAGTCCGGGCTTTGTCGAAGATTACTTGACCAAAATTTCAACCAATTTGGTTGAAAAATGAGGGCGTGACAGTGCCGCCTCAACTTTCACGAAAAGCCGGATATGACGTCATCAAAGACATTTATCAAAAAAATGAAAAAAACGTTCGGGGATTTTATACCCAGGAACTCTCATGTCAAATTTCATAAAGATCGGTCCAGTAGTTTAGTCTGAATCGCTCTACACACACACACAGACACACACACACACACACACGCACGCACGCACGCACATACACCACGACCCTCGTCTCGATTCTCCCCTCTACGTTAAAACATTTAGTCAAAACTTGACTAAATGTAAAAACCCAAGTCGTTTGGAAAAGTTTCGTAGCAGAATTGATGTATCCACGTAAAAGAATTCACATATTGACTGGTTCGAATGCCGATAAGGACATTATAAAGTTGTTCTCAAACAA
>NW_027126002.1:25000-30000 GCF_037325665.1 Littorina saxatilis | reverse complement strand
AAGGACCAACAAAACAAGCAACATCAATGTTCGGAACGTGTATTTATTGATAACATGAAACGTTTCATAAAGCAAACCTTTTTGTTTGTTGGTTCTCACTGACTGATTGTAATATGCACAGGGCCATATCCATTATCAGTAATTATACTTATGTCATAAATTAATTCGTGTATAAATGACAAAATCGAATTAGACACCTTATCATCTTCCACTTAATATAGGTTATGAGCATTAAAGGCACTGACATGTTATGCTATAAAACGGAACCCATCTTTTGAAATTAATCTTTGTGTCTCTGTTTGCAGAACCTACTTTCAACCTTCGTCATCCGGGCACTACACTAAGCAACACGTCCCCAGGACAGGAAGTGACCCCACAAACGTCCATGACCTTGCTCCAATGCGCACGCGTGTGCGAGACCACACAAGGCTGCGTTGCAATTGGTCACCGAGACAGGAAGTGCTGGCTTCATACGCCTTTGGCTGGCCACGACTTTGTGGTGACGTCAGAAATCCTGTACCAAAGAATAGACAATTAGGGAATGCATTACGTTTCAGTAAGAAAATATGGATGAAGAAGAGTTGTTTATTACATTTCATTCAATACTGGGACGGAGAGGACCTTTTAGTCAGTCGGCTAAGGACCGTTTTGGTTACTTTTTGGCGTCACGTTAGCAAACACATTTTTCTGATAGATTTTAACACCACAACACTAAATCTAAAGTTTTAGGGCAATATTCCAAACCACCGGTGAGAAAAACGTTGGTTTGTGTGTATGTTTTCCTTCTTTGGCGTTACTATTCTTGTTTTGAGGGTTGGGTTCATAAAACGGACATAAAACTTAAACCGCTTGACAGAAATTCTATAACTGTAAATCATTCGAAAGGGAAGGTATTAATGTACACGTTTGTGCCACTTAAAATGACGTAATTATCTGTTTGTTTTTGTAATTATGACGTAATTCAGTATGCTAACAAAAATCATAATGAGGCAAGTAATCGGCTTTGGTTTTCAGTGTAAAACATTTGAACAGTCCCAAGAAATGAAACATACACATGTTAAATTTAAAAAAATAAGGAAGACAAATCAAAAAGAGCATCTTAATAGCATTTGCAGGTTTAAACCTTTTGATTGTGAGTAGGTTCAACGCCGTATATTCGGCTATACTGATAGCGCGCTGACGCCAGGTGTAAACACAGCGTAGTCGCCAACTTCACACCCCACTTCAATACAAAATGTATCTCTTTGAAACCACGTACAGCTTAAATTCATATTTGTGGGAATGAGTAAGAATTATATTGAGTACATGTTTGTTTTTCAACGAGAAATATACACGTTAACGAACATACAAACCGATTTGCTGTAGATCTGTCCTCACTCAAGCATGTTCGCCCACTTTCATCCCATCTTACACGCTTCTTTGTCGATAAATAGACTGACAAGCCAAACTATTATGTTAATTGATGTGTCCTGCGTTGACATGTGAAATATCAACATACGAAACGGTCTGTATTGTGCAAACATTCAAAAAGAGATGAAGCAGTCAATACTGTGTGGTAGCGCACGATAGAGAGAGAGAGAGAGAGAGAGAGAGAGAGAGAGAGAGAGAGAGAGAGAGAGAGAGAGAGAGAGAGAGAGAGAGAGAGAGAGAGAGAGAGAGAGAGAGAGAGAGAGAGAGAGAGAGAGAGCAATCATTGAGATTGTTATGTAAATCTGTTTCAGCACGCACACACACACACACACACACACACACACACACGTACGCACGCAGACACACAGAGACACATACACAAACATACCGACAAAATGACAGACATACACACAGTGAGACAAACCGACACAGAAACACGCACACATGCACGCACGCACTTATGTACGCGAACAAAGACGTAGAGATGCGTATAGAGAAACACTTACGCAACCAAAACAAGTCGCGTAAGGCGAAATTACTACATTTAGTCAAGCTGTGGAACTCACAGAATGAAACTGAACGTAGTCCGCCGCTAGTGCAAAAGGCAGTGAAAGTGACGAGCCTGTTTGGCGCGGTAGCGGTTGCGCTGTGCTTCATAGCACGCTTTACAGTACCTCTCTTCGTTTTAACTTTCTGAGCGTGTTTGTAATCCAAACATATCATATCTATATGTTTTTGGAATCAGGAACCGACAAGGAATAAGATGAAATCTATATTATAATACGCGACCGTTTTGGGGCCTTGCATCGCTATCTCCTCCCAAACCCGGCCGATTTGGGCCCCGCTGTCTGGGGTTTTTAGAAACATTTGGCGGCGGAGAGGATCCGCCCGGTTAGAATAGCCGATTCCGAAGCCAAATGGCTTTTTCCGGCATTCTGACGCGCCATGTTCTAGCAGACGACGCGACCGGAAGACCTCCCCATTGGCTGTTAAAGAACCGGGTGTCCCATTGGCTCAGACAATGTCAATACACATCTATGCTCAGACCGAATAAGCTTATCGGGACGCCACTACAAGCGGCATCGACAAGCTTGACAGGTAAGTCAGTCTCCTTCTTAAAGTGTTCCGACTTCACCATTCTGCCACAGTGTACTGTAACCAGAATTTATCTTTACTTTCGTTTTGTTCCTATTGTGCTACGATCCCCAAATTGTAACGTTCCGACCTCGCTTTCGTCTCGAACGAGTCTGCCGAACCGGCACTGAGAGCTGGCAGCTCTGTCAAAACTTGGTAAACCCGTAAAATCACAGCAAGTAAGCAATTTTATTCTTTATATATGAGGATAACAACTCAGTATGATTATATTCTAGGTTTTATATGACCATGACTATGATTTAGATTGGTTTTGATGCCTTTCATTTGCATTTAGAGTTCGTGACTCGAAGCCGTGCCACGTGTCGTGTGGGCTTACGTCAGCAACTGACTGGGGGCACTTTGACATCATTGTAGATCTCTTTTTCGTTGAGAATAGTTTATTTAATAGCAAAGATGCTCTAACAAGATTTTGCAGAAGAGTGGCTGCCTAAAACCTTTCAATTGTTGGAAATCGTACATATTTGTTCATTTCGTTTTTGGTGTACTCCTTCAAGGTGGTTTAGTGAGTGTGATTTTGATTACTTCCCTTGAGTTGGAAAAGTATTTTGTTTCACAAATGTTCTGAGTATGGTTTTAGTTTGTTCTTTCAGATTTTCACCATAGCGACTAAGTACCAATGAATTGATAGCAAATGCAGGTTCTACAAATGTCAGCATTTTTAATTTATTTGGGTGATTGCAAGTGCACGTTCTGCAAATTTGGAGACATAGCTCAGTTGGTAGCGCGCTGGATTTGTATTCAGTTGGCCGCTGTCAGCGTGAGTTCGATCCCAGGTTCGGCGGAAATTTATTTCACAGAGTCAAGTTTGTGTGCAGACTCTCTTCGGTGTCAGAAACCCCCCCCCCCCCCCCCCCCCCCGTGTACACTACATTGGGTGTGCACGTTAAAGATCCCACGATTGACAAAAGGGTCTTTTCTGGCAAAAATTGCTTAGGCACAGTTAATAATTGTCTACCTATACCCGTGTGACTTGGAATAATAGGCCGTGAAAGGTAAATGTGCGCCAAAATGGCTGCAATCTACTGGCCGTATAAAATTTCATCTCACACGGCATCACTGCAGAGCGCCTAGAACTGTACCCACGGAATATGCGCGATATAAGCCTCATTGATTGATTGATTGAATTATGAGCTATGAATTTAACACGCTCAAGTTCAATTTTACCCATACACCTGTGTACAATCTATATATTCTTTTTCCTCATTTTCTTCACATAGGAAGACGCCATTCGCTTCCGCAGACAAGGCGACAGATCGGGGGATGTCCACTCTCTTCCGCTGCAGTTAGTGATCAGGTATCGACAACTTTGTCCGCTCTTCATTGTGGGTGACGCGCACTGCGACAAGATTACTTTCCCAATTCTATAATTGGTGTTACCAAACTGAAATGCAATACGGAAGTCCGGCCTTTGGCGAAGATTGCTTGGACAAAATTTCAATCAATTTAATTGAAAAATGAGGGTGTGACAGTGCCGCCTCAACTTTTACAAAAAGCCGGATATGACGTCATCAAAGACATTTATCGAAAAAAAGAAAAAAACATCCGGGGATATCATTCCCAGGAACTCTCATGTCAAATTTCATAAAGATCGGTCCAGTAGTTTAGTCTGAATCGCTCTACACACACACAGAGACAGACACACACACACATACACCTGTCTCGATTCCCCCTCTATGTTAAAACATTTAGTCAAAACTTGACTAAATGTAAAAACACGCACACAAACACACAGACAGACAAACTTCATTCTTGGTATAGAAATGCATTTCTTCCTGTATTGCTTTCTCTTTAAGTGCACCTACCTCGCAGAGAGAGAGAGTGAGAGAGAGAGACAGACAGACAGACAGACAGAGACACAGAGAGAGAGACAGACAGATAGACAGACTGATAGACAGACAGAGGGAGAGACAAACAGACGAACACACAGACAGACATAGACAAACACACAAACAGAGACACACAGACAGACTTCACTATTGTATGTGCAAGTAATTTTGTTAAACCACACGTTACGTTCACCACTGAACGTGTAACCATGTAAAACGTTACTATCTCTTTATATGTGTTTACTTGCATTGTAATCCTGTGGGGGGGGGGGTGGTATAAATGTATGTAACGCACAATACATGCTTCTTAACTTACTAGAATTGGAATTTTCATTTAAAGACTAGCATAGGAGTGTGACACGTGGTTCATTCGTTATTACCTTATTACAAAACGAAAATGAGAACGGCACTGACGCTACCGGAAATAGAATTTATCAGTGAAATTCTACCATCAATTTAGTAATCGATGCGATGTAAATTATCCTAAAACTGTGGTATGATCACGACATCGTTTAGCATTTAGGATCAAATGGTGCCAATGTGTCCACAATGCACTAATCACAGACAACAGTTATACGCTTTAAGTACATGTAACTCTCCAACTGACAT
>NW_027126002.1:0-20000 GCF_037325665.1 Littorina saxatilis | reverse complement strand
GATTCCCCCTCGATGTTAAAATATTTAGTCAAAACTTGACTAAATATAAACAAGTCGCGTAAGGCGAAAATACAATATTTAGTCAAGTAGCTGTCGAACTCACAGAATGAAACTGAACGCAATGCCATTTTTCAGCAAGACCGTATACTCGTAGCATCGTCAGTCCACCGCTCATGGCAAAGGCAGTGAAATTGACAAGAAGAGCGGGGTAGTAGTTGCGCTAAGAAGGATAGCACGCGTTTCTGTACCTCTCTTTGTTTTAACTTTCTGAGCGTGTTTTTAATCCAAACATATCATATCTATATGTTTTTGGAATCAGGAACCGACAAGGAATAAGATGAAAGTGTTTTTAAATTGATTTCGACAATTTAATTTTGATAATAATTTTTATATATTTAATTTTCAGAGCTTGTTTTTAATCCGAATATAACATATTTATATGTTTTTGGAATCAGCAAATGATGGAGAATAAGATAAACGTAAATTTGGATCGTTTTATAAATTTTTATTTTTTTTTACAATTTTCAGATTTTTAATGACCAAAGTCATTAATTAATTTTTAAGCCACCAAGCTGAAATGCAATACCGAAGTCCGGGCTTCGTCGAAGATTACTTGACCAAAATTTCAACCAATTTGGTTGAAAAATGAGGGCGTGACAGTGCCGCAACAACTTTCACGAAAAGCCGGATATGACGTCATCAAAGACATTTATCAAACAAATGAAAAAAACGTTCGGGGATTTCATACCCAGGAACTCTCATGTCAAATTTCATAAAGATCGGTCCAGTAGTTTAGTCTGAATCGCTCTACACACACACACACACACACATACACACGCACAGACACACATACACCACGACCCTCGTTTCGATTCCCCCTCGATGTTAAAATATTTAGTCAAAACTTGACTAAATATAAAAAGACAGAAACACACATTGAAGAACTGCAAGGACTTACCCTGCTAAAATGCAGATCTCGCAGCAAAAGTGAGCTGTTTGAGAACTGTGTAAGCATTTTGTCATTCAACATTGTGTCACTATTTGTGTGTGTATTTGTTTTCAAACACTTTGTAACCATTCTGTATTCAAGCACTGTGTACCAACGTTTATTAAAACACTGTGAAATCGAACTTTGTCCAGAATTAAACGTTCCCATAATTCAACCTTTTCGATCTGTGTGGTTTTTTATTATTGTTATTTTTAATTGGAATGTTCGTAGTCTATCAATTTTCGTTTTATCATTGAATCTTCTTCTTCTTCTTCTTCTTCTTCTTCTTCTTCTTCTTCTTCTTCTTCTTCTTCTTCTTCTTCTTCTTCTTCTTCTTCTTCTTCAGCGTTCCAGAATTGTCTGGTTACGTGTGAGCTCGTTTGCCCATTTGGGTTCCCCACACTATAAGCCTACTCTGAGAGCATAGTCAGCTTCACTCCGCTTTCGTTTAGTAGGCATGCTGGGTATTTTCGTATTTCCATAACCCACCGAACTCTGACATGGATTACATAATCTTTTCCGTGCGCACTTGGTCTTGTGCTTGCGTTGACACACGAAGGGGGTTAAGTCACTAGCAGGTCTGCACATACGGTTTACTTGGGAGATCGGAAAAATCTCCACTCTTAGCCCAACAGGCGGTAGCGACTGGGATTCGAACTCACGACCTCCCGATTAGGAGGCCGACGTCTAACCACCAAGCCACTGCGCCCGTCATTCAATCAATCAGAGTGCAACTAATAAGGTACATTTGTTTAATTCATTTATACAGCTCGAGCACTGTGCAACCAACAGTTTTGTGTTATAGCACTTTGTAAACAAATAATTCGCTGTCGTACTATATATTCAATCAACCCTTGTTCTGGCATTTAAAAAGAAGAAGCTTTGTAGCTATTCTTTAGTCGAGTGATACAGCTTGTGTGTGTGTGTGTGTGTGTGTGTGTGTGTGTGTGTGTGTGCGTGCGTGCGTGCGTGCGTGCGTGCGTGCGTTAATCATGCGTGAGTGAGTGTGTGTGTGTGTGTGTGTGCGTGCGTGTGTGTGTGCGTGCGTGCGTGTGTGTGTGTGTGTGTTTGTGTGTGTGTGTGTATGCGTGCGTGTGTGCGTACGTGAGTGCGTGTATGCATGCGTGCGTGCGTGAGTGAGTGAGTGCGTGCGTGTGTGGGTGCGCGGTGCGAGCGTGAATGTGCATGCGTGTGTGCGTGCGTTCGTGCATGCGTGCGTGCCCGCGTGCGTATGTGTGTGTGTGTATGTGCGTGTGCGTGTGCGTGTGAGTGTGTGTGTGTGCGTGAGCGTGTCTTCAAAAGTTCTTCGATTTTCTTTTCAGTTCTGCTCAGCTAGTCCGCAGACTCTATATACAGAGTTTTCCGTGACGACGAACAAAAATCTGAAGTAACAACTAGGCCCCGACGCTGATTCCGACAGCAGACTTTACAAGGAGTCATGCACTCTGCGGACGCCTTCCGAAAACAGGCGCTTCAAGAAAGTATTTTTTTCATGACAATGCATGCCTTTGACGCCGGCCTCCAAAGCGCAATGTCGTGGGTTCGAATCCCGGCCGCGCATTTTGGGGAAAGGGTGTAGATGTTTCCGATCTGCCAGGTCAACTTATGTGTAGACCTGCTAATGCCTTATCCCCCTTCGTGTGAACACGCACGCTCAAGACCAAGTGCGCACGGAAAAGATCATGTGAATCCATGTCAGAGTTCGGTGGGTTATTGAAAGACGAAAACACCAAGCATGCATCCCCCGAAAGCGGCGTATGGCTGCCTAACTGGCGGAGTGAAAACGGTCATACACGTAAAATCCCACTCTTTCAGGATAAAAACACGAGTGTACTTTGGAGTTTCAGCCCATTAACGCAGAAGAAGAAGAAGACATGCCATTACTCATGGAAGGCTGTGTCTACAAACAATTATGTTGCAAGAAAGATCTCATAACAAAGTTTTAATTTAAAGTCATTTAAACAGAAAAAATAACTTGTCGTGTGATCATTCAATGGTTGAGGTCTTGTAATAAGCTAAGCTTATGTGTATGTGCGTGTGTGTGTGTATGTGTGTGTGTGTGTATGTGTGTGTGTGTGTATGTGTGTGTGTGTGTGTGTGTGTGTGTGTGGTCTGGGTGGCCGAGTTGAAAGCGCACTTGCCTCGGAAGCGAGAGGTTGCGTGTTCGACCCTGGGTCAGGCCGCAATTTTCTCCCCCCTTTCCTAACCTAGGTGGTGGGTTCAAGTGCTAGTCTTTCGGATGAGACAAAAAACCGAGGTCCCTTCGTGTACACTACATTGGGGTGTGCACGTTAAAGATCCCACGATTGACAAAAGGGTCTTTCCTGGCAAAATTGTATAGGCATAGATAAAAATGTCCACCAAATACCCGTTTGACTTGGAATAATAGGCCGTGAAAGGTGAATGTTCGCCTAATAGGCTTGAAGTTTGCTGGTCGATGTGAATGCGTTATATATTGTGTGTAAAAAAATGTCTGTTTGTCTGTCTGTCTGTAAAAAATTCCATTTCAAACGGCAGAAATTCATATGTAAAGCGCGGAGAGCACAGTTGTGGTTCGCGCTATATAAGCTCCCAATAATAATAATAAGCACACTCATGTCTAGCGCCTGTGTTATCGGCGCTGCTGACGATGGTTTGTTACACTTGAGACACCAGGGATACAAAATTCCAGACTTTTTGGTTCGGAGCTACCTGCAAATGAGTCAGAGGCGCTTGAAAGTACAGGCGTTTGCCACTGGGCGATAAGGGGTGGGGGTATGGGTGGGGAGGTGTGAAGAGAATGTAACCAGGCTACCCCCACCGCCATCCTCATGTGCCTTTGCTTGACAATTTTCAACAAATGGGTTATAAATTGAGTTGTCCCGTTTGATTCATGTGTATTGAATTTGTTTGGTTTAAAACTCAGGTAATGATCATTGTTTGAACGAGGGCGGAGGATGAGGTGTGTCTCCCTAGGTGTGTGTGTGTGTGTGTGTGTGTGTGTGTGTGTGTGTGTGTGTGTGTGTGTGTGTGTGTATGTGTGCACAGTTTTGCGTTTGTTTGTAAATCATACGCTCTCATCCACCTCCCTCTACACTTTTGCAATGTTGCAAAACAGATTGTAACTATGGTGTTCTGGTTGCATGGACATTTTTCTTTGCTTTTAAGTCAATAAGGAGAATCCTGACGAGCGTGTAACAAACATCAAACAAAATCACAGGGCAAGCAAGCCGGAATCAACTCTAACAGTACATGCACACGCCCAAACCAACATTGACGTCCGCACGCACGTACGCTCGCAAGAAAGCATGCGCACGAACACGCACACACACACATGCACGCGGTACACACACAAATACACACACACGCGCGCGCGCACGCACACACACACGCGAACACACTCATACACACACGCGCGCGCGCACGAACACACACACACACACACATACACTTACACACACACACACACTAACCCACACAACACACACACACACACACACACACACAGTCGCACACACAAACACACACACACACACACACACACACATACACATATCAAACCAATCTTCAGTACATTTTTTTTTTATCAGTATGAGAAAAAGTAAGGATGGTGTCACTTGGTAAAACTGACACTCACAAAAAAAGAACATGCAGCAGTTTTGGAACAGATATTTCAAAGACGAATTAGGTAAATAGTAAGTAACGTACACACACGGGGAAACACATGCATTACTATAACTACTTCATGGCCAAAACATGCACTCTGGTACGTAGTGTAGTGTCATTACCACGCCGTTCGGAAAGAAATCCGACCGACCCTATTTTTTCGCGCGAGCCTAGACTTTTTTTTTGCATTTGGGAAAAAAAGTCTTTGTTTTTTGGCAAAATAACTTACATGGGTTTTTTGGAGAAAAAAAAAATCCCGACCTACCGACCCTATTTTTTTGTGCTTATGTTACCGTAAACAGACTATTTTTGTTGTTGGCCTAATAACGTATTAAAACAGTACTTGCAGAAAAAAAGTACTGTTATCATTACAAGCAAGAATGGTCAGATGTGTGAAAACAGTCAAATCATTACAATTTAAACAATAAGCAAGACTGAGAAAATATGTGAAAATTAAGGCACAACTCGAACAAATGAAAGAAGGAATGAATAAAAAAAGGTTGGTAGAACATAAGGAAGGAAGGAAGCAAGGAAGGAAGGGAGGAAGGAAGCAAGCAAGCAAGGAAGGAAGGAAGGAAGGAAGGAAGGAAGGGAGCAAGGAAGGAAGGAAGGAAGGAAGGAAGGAAGGGATGAAGGAAGGAAGGAAGGAAGGAAGCAAGGAAGGAAGGAAGGAAGGAAGGGAGGAAGGAAGGAAGCAAGGAAGGAAGGAAGTAAGGAAGGGAGGAAGGAAGCAAGCAAGGAAGGAAGGAAGGAAGGAAGGGAGGAAGGAAGGAAGCAAGGAAGGAAGGAAGCAAGGAAGGAAGGAAGGGAGGAAGGAAGGAAGCAAGGAAGGAAGGAAGGAAGGAAGGAAGGAAGCAAGGAAGCAAGGAAGGAAGGAAGGAAGGAAGGAAGGAATGAAAGAAGGAAGGAAGGAAGGAAACATGCAATACAGACTGAAAGAATAACACTTTTAAGCAGTATTGTGGAGTTATAGTTGTATATCAATATATCAATTATAATAATAATAATTATAACGAAACAAAGGGTATTTATATCAAGGCAAAACCTACTTTAGTTCTAATCACCTTACAAATAAATAGTTAATACATAACTAACAAGAAATTCCTCCGAGGTAGGAAAAACACCCCCGTCAAAGGGAAATAACCTTCTCAGTTGGTGGCAGTGACTGAGTGAGAATGGTTATTTCCCTTTGACCATTAATATGTCCCTCTATAAGTCCTTGTATAATTTTAATCCACCAATAACTCCCTAACCGTGTGTTTGACTGGTCCCAATTTTTGTAAGGACCGTCGCAGGAATGTATAGAACCTGTTCACCAAGTTTGGTGACGATCGGTCCGTTCATTCTTGAGATCTATATGCGAACACAAACACACAAACAAACAAACAAACAAACACATCAACCGAATCCTATACACACCCCTATACCGGGGGTGTAAATACATCGCGAACTATAGCGAAAGACAGCTAGCTAGCCAGCCAGCCTAAGACAGAAAGTCTAAATTGTACAGTTAGTAACATGTCCGTTAAAGCAATGCACCATACCTATGAGACAGCGAGGATGCAACGAGCAGTCGCTCGGCTGGTCCAGGGGAGACAATCAACAATTTGCTACAGGGGAATGGTAGCAAGTTTGTTTCTCTTGTGCTTCTGTTAAAATGGCTTCCGGCCCGAAATAATGTGAACAGTCTGACATCAGTCTGTCCATCGACAGATTTAAGCTGAATCTTCACACGCACTTCAACTCGCCCAACTCGTCGACGAAAATAATGTCGCACTAAATAATGAAGCTCAATGCTATTTTTGTAATCGTTCAAGCGTAGCGTCCCAAATTCATGAAACAACTTAGCTTTTACCAAACATGCCTATATTAGTCTTAATGCTGCGTCGCTCACAAGAAATAACGGTTTTAGGTGTGACGAAAAAAAGAACAGGGCCTGAGTTCGGTGATAAATACAAGACTTATTTTACAACCATTTGAAAAATACATACATCCCCCGTGGCTGCCCGCATAACGAAATCGTTTTTCTCGTGTTTTGAACTTGCCAGTGTTACAGCACAGAGCAGAGTCCGTCCCGCACTTTGCTTTGTGTACATCACGTGGCCACCCAAACACCCGCACAACGCAACATTTTCACGAGAAAAACACGTTTATTTGTTTGCTTTGTCTGTATTATTATTTACACATTTCTATTTACATTTACCACTGACAAAACAAATTGTATAAGTTTAGTTTGCAAGTGAATCTTTATCATACAAAATAACGTTATCACGAGACGAACAGAGATCTCAGAGATCGTCTGCTTCTCAACTGTTTCGCGCAAATCATGTAATATCTATTTTTGCGGAAACCTCCCGAAGAAATGCAATCTCAGCGGCTTCCACCTGCAACATAGTCGTGCTTATTTGGAATGTGACGTCCTGTTCTTCGTCAGTCACACCTATCTCAAAAACTAAGCGTCGCACAGAACCAGCGCCCTTCCATTATCTCTCTTTATGTAAAATTACGGTTTCTTCTCATCTGTTTGTCGACCGAGTCAGTCATCGGGCGGTACCAGCCACATTAAAAAAAAGTATGTCTTCGTGGTGTTGTATAATTGTCGAACTAAAACCTGGAGAACGCTCAGATCTGCATGATTTTTGAAGTGGTTTAACAGTAGAGAAAAAGGCCCTCTGACTGAGTCGATACTCCTTTTTTCAAACTTTAATGCTGTGCATTTGTACATGCTGGATCCCAAAGCTAGAAGTTTTCACACTCTTCCGTGCAGCCTTAATTCTGGAAATCACCAGAGGACTGTTGCACCCGGGATCTTGCCGTGAAAGATATGTGTACAAACTGGATCCACTCAACAACTCCACACAGCTCCGATTCTGGAAATCTCCACAGGACAGTTGCACACGGACTCTTCGAGTGGAAGAACATGTGTACAAACTGGATCCACCGACAACCCCTCCATTCAAGCTCCGATTCTGAAAAGCGCTACAATACTCCAGCAGGCGGAATCTTGGAAGGATATGTATTTAAGCAAAATCCGGCAGCATGACATTATCATGCGCTTCCATACACCCTCGACTCTGGAAATGGCTCCATCCCTGACACACACGGAATCTTCGAGGGATCTTCATCAATTGCTCATTGATTGATGTTTGACCAAACAACACTGGCTCCAGAGACTGGCGTTCAACCACTCAAACGTTTTGACGTCATCGGCTTCATGACGTCTTTCTGGAAGCGGTGTGTCTGGAGAACAGAAATAAAGGTATCGCTGTAGCTATGCAGTGGATATGAGCGAGTTAATTAATCTCTGTCTATCTGTACGTGTGTCTGAAGTGTCTTGATGTGTGAAATATTGAATGTTTCTGTCCAGTGAATGTTACATTTTTTTTTTTAATTCTCTTTTTGTGCAGTTTTTTTTTTTTTTTTTTTTTTTTTTTTTTACATGTATATGCTGTACATTACAGGACATCACCTAACCGAAAGGACAGAATCATATAACAGAAAAACACACTTGGACAATTACAACATACATGGGGTGGGAGGATGGAATGGGGAGGGGGGGATGTTCAGTGGTTTGGTGGTCGCATTATCAAAAGGTTTTAAGAATGTTAAATTTTAGTTTGCAAGGTTACTGCAATATGTTGGTGAATAGTGTTACATAAGAAAGTGTTATATTTGCTAATTTGTCTCTGTCTCTCTCTGTAGACTCTCTATCTATTTGTCTCTCTCTCTCATTCTAAGTTGAATTTGTGTCTATACATATTTAACATTTCAATTTTCTTCACACGAGAGCTATATGGACTGACGAAGTGCAACATACCACGGATGTTGTTCAGTTACTCCCGTGACAGGTTTTACCCCTGTGTGTTTGTCTGTGTGTCTGTATGTGTGTCTGTCTGTGTGTCTGTCTGTGTGTCTGTATGTGTGCATGTCTGTGTGTCTGTATGTGTGTCTGTCTGTGTGTCTGTATGAGTGCACGTCTGCCTGTGTGTCTGCCTGTGTAAGTGTGTGTGTGCGTGCGTGCGTGCGTGTGTGTGTGCGTGCGTGCGTGCGTGCGTGCGTGCCTGTCTGTCTGCCTGTGTGCCTGCCTGTCTGTCTGCCTGTCTGTCGGTCTGTTTCCTTGTCTGTCTGTGTGTCTGTCTGCATATAAACCTACCTGAGCCATACGCTGTTTCCTAAAGTGACAGCAACTCCTCGGTCTTAGTTCTACCTCATCTGCAGTTTCGTCAGTCGGCTGCTCGATATTCGCGTGTAACTCTGGAGAGGAATGAAAACACACCAGACGTAATAACTCATTCACTGATCTAAGTGAGATACTGAAATGCTGACAGCATAGATAGAAGTCATGATGATGATGATGATGATGATGACGACGATGATCATGATGTTGAAGATGATGATGATGATGATGATGATGATGATGATGATGATGATGATGATGATGAAAAAGAGGAGGAGAAGGATTATATGATGAAGATGATGATGATAATGCTGATGATGACGATGATGATGATGATGAGGAGGAGGAGGAGGAGGAGGAGGAGGAGGAGGAGGAGAATTGTAATGGTGATGGTGATGATGATGACGATGATGATGCTGATGATGATGACGATGATGATGGCGATGGCGATGGCGATGGTGAGGAGGAGGACGATGATGACGATGAGGAGGAGGAGGAGGAGGAGGATCTAAAACGCGGTAGTTTTGTCCTTACAAGTAAACTGTAGAAGGCAAGTTAGTCAGGTGGCATAGTTAGTTAGCTGGTTAGTGAGTTAGTTAGCAAGTGGGGAAGTTGGTGTGTGTTTGTGTCAGTGAACCGGTGTGCGGTTGTGTGTAAAAGATAACACTTTTTACCTTCAAGGACAAGTTGCGAATCCTGACGGGGGAAAGTGGCGGGGGCTCGACATGTGTTGCACAATGGTCCAGTGGGCGCTTCCGCTGCTTCTCCTTCATCGGCCTGCCAACGGGACACATATTGGTACGGACAGACATACAGCTAGACAGGTAATGCCGCACGCACTCACATACACACACACACACATACACACGCACACACACACACACATACACACACACACACATCCATCTTTCACCAATGTGTTCTTGTTCCTGTTGTATGATATCTTGATCGGCCTGCCAACGTGACACATATTGGTACGGACAGACAGACAGATAATGCCGCACGCAAGCGCGCACTCACGCACACATCCATCTTTCGCCAATGTGTTCTTGTTCCGGCCTGCCAACGTGACACATAATTATTGGCACAGACACAAATATAGCCAGACAGATAATGCTGCATGCAATTCACCAACTGTCTCTGTTCCTGTTGTGTGACATCTTATCACACTTGCGCGTGTGTGGTCAGGCAATGCTGTTAAAAACAGGATTTCAAATAATACGTTACATGCTGAAAGCAAAATATCAAAATAGTGAGGCTGCGCCTGGTGGGGTGGAGATTTTTCTGATCTCCCAGGTCAACTCATGTGCAGACCTGCTAGTGCCTTATCGCCCGTTGTGTGTACACGCAAGCACAAGACCAAGTGCGCACGGAAAAGATGCTGTAATCCATGTCAGAGTTCGGTGGGTTATAGAAACACGAATATACCCAGCATGCTAACTGAATCAGCATATGCTGCCTGAATGGCGGGGTAAAGACGGTCATACACGTAAAAACCCACTCGTGCAAAAACATGAGTGAACCTGGGAGTTTCTTCCCATGATCGGAGATGAAGAAGATGAAAACAATGAGTCAGTCTGTCAACCTGAAACATCGACACTAGAAACCCTGGACCAGTCATCAGCCAGACTAGTGAGGACTATAGCCAGCCCAAACATCGACACTAGAAACCCTGGACCAGTCATCAGCCAGACTAGTGAGGACTATAGCCAGCCCAAACATCGACACTAGAAACCCTGGACCAGTCATCAGCCAGACTAGTGAGGACTATAGCCAGCCCAAACATGGACACTAGAAACCCTGGACCAGTCATCAGCCAGACTAGTGACTATAGCCAGCCCAAACTCGTAAACCCAAACAGTTGTCCTTTGTATTTTTATTCCATTTCAAATCAAACACAGCATATCTCTATGATGCTGTGCCAGAGCCTGCCTCTGTAAAATGGGACACTTTAGACACAAACAAAATTTAATAATCATGGTTTTCCTTAATGTTGCAGTTTGAAAGAGTAGGGTGTTTTGCATGTGTTTCAGATTGTAACAAGATAACTGAAAGCAGTGTTCATGAGAAATGGACAAAGACGGGCAACTGGTTGGTGTCGGACGTTACACAGATCTGGGAACCCCTGTTTTGCACTTAGAGCATTCTCAAACAAACATGGTGTATTTTCAAAAAAAAATGAGCGTACTGCACACAGCATTTGACCATCCATGATTCAAACTTGCTTCACACGCGTCCGTCGCACAGTTAATTAAGTTTGTCAATACATTTAAAACAAAATCTTCTCTCAGTGTTAACGACAAAATTGTTATCATGTCTCAAAATACTGGATCGAATTCGGGATGCGCTTGTGAAAAAAAGTAGTCTTAAAATAGTTCTCCTCGTATTTTCAACCCCACTGACCGTTGTGATCGTAGTCTGGACAATCATGCGTACAAAATACGGCGAAATCGT
The DNA here is from genome assembly GCF_037325665.1 of Littorina saxatilis. Lineage (NCBI taxonomy): Eukaryota > Metazoa > Mollusca > Gastropoda > Littorinimorpha > Littorinidae > Littorina > Littorina saxatilis. The sequence continues at coordinate 8,736 of NW_027126002.1, read as the reverse complement.
ATGGGTTCCCAGGTCTGGAACTGGACACAGTAAAGGTTACCACAGAATAATGACTGTTCACCAGCTATCTGTGAAACTTATTTCTAAGATGGATTAAGAGACTTATTTGAATATCAGTGTCGAACAATAGTGTTAATTCAAACTCGAAGATATGACTGAAAATGTGCTAATGATAAAAAAACATATGTTCGTGCAAATTAGACATTATGTTGACATGCTTCGCCGAGACCACCTCCACCCAGTAGCTAGGTTCACGTAGTTTCGACTGATTCGAGATGTTCAGTGTCGATCTTTTAGTTTGAGGCCGAAAGATTGACTAAATGTGTTGATATCGCTTACCGCGATTTGTGATGTAAAAATTGACTAAATATAAACACAATCCAGCTTACCCTTGTATCTGGTTTAGCAGAACAGGCACAAGGAATGCCAATTTCCAGGATCTGAGAAAATCTTGGGGGCACTGGGATTTCAAACTCTTCCAGCAAATTCTCGCAGATCTCCAACAGACAAGCATTTGAATGTTCACGTTTCAGGCAGTCAAAGATTAGTTCCCACTTCGAAATCTCGAACAGTCTTGACTTGACAACGTCTCTGCAGAAAAAAAGGAAAAGAATATATTCATACTGATTAAAATGCAGCAAAAGTGACACTCCTCACGTATTAACAAATACACGAACAGACAGACACACAGACAGAAAATAATTTTAAAGCATCTCTAAAGTGTCAGTTTCACAGAGATTCTATATCTCTGTGGTCAGTTTTCTTTTACAAAGACAACATCAAGTGGTTGATTGTGGAACAACAAATGCTGATGACGTTGACTAGGCCTACTTTGAAGATTGCATATTATTATCAATATAAAGAGCCAACACGAAGATTTTGAGGTGGCCGCGCACATTTTCGACCTGCTGCCAGGTCATCTTCAGGTGCGTGTACTAAAACTGTACAATCATGAAACTGTCCGATCGGAAACTAATCTTTGACTGCCAGACTTATTATGTTATTGTATATTATTTGACAGCTTTGTTGTAGCATTAGCGGAAACAAATAAGGAGGCTCAATTGCAGTATGGTATATGCCTGCAGAATAAACACTGAACAAAAACTGTCCAACAGAATTATCGAAAAGTTCGTTTGAGTCACTTACCTGTATTCAGCCCCTCTTAAAAATCCCTCTGTCACAAGTTTGTCGGCGAGTTCTTCTATGGGCATCATGTGTTCCATGACACATCGGAGACACATCTCAGTCTTGGCTTGAAAGCTCGTCTCCTCCCTCCACAGACCAAGTTCTTCCAGCACAGGCTGGACTTGCTCCTGAAAGAAAGCGAAAGTATTTATTACATAGTGTATAATTGTTTATAATATTGTTGGTAAGAATAAAAGTTGATAGTGAATTATGTATATGTAACTGGTTATAATTGTTGGACAATAGTGAATATTATATGACGCATACCTCGAGTACAGATCAAGCTCTTGGGCAACAGCAGCCAAGACACACCAGCAGGCCCTAGACAAAGTACAGAACCAAGCGCTGAGAATCATCACGGGCGCAATGAAATCAACACCCATACAGAAGATGGAACAGGTGACTTGCATTCCTCCACTGAGCAAAAGGCGAGACTGCAAAACAATGGTACAAGCCACCAAGTACCAGTGCACTCATGACCATCCAATGAGTGACAGACTCAAGAAGATGTCCTTAGGCAGGCTGAAAAGATCAAGATTCGCTCTTGAGGCAAGGGCTTTAATAATAATAATGCAAACTTTTATAGCGCTATTCTAGAAAAATGTCTACTCTTAGCGCTTTACAATACATACATCGACCAAGCATACTATACACGCACAGGCAAAGAAACCGACCAAACATAACCAACAAACTATACATGAACAGGCAAAGAAAACGACCAAACATACAATACACGCACAGGCAAAGATAACGACCAAACATAAGCAAACATACGATGACCAAACATAACCAACATACTATACGCGCGCAGACAAAGAGAACAATCAGCACATGTAATAATTACTGACAACTAATAATGCAGGCATACAGTGACAGTCCAATACACAGCCTAAGCACAAGAACCACAGTAGGCTTCTATATAAAAACGTGTCAACAGTACTATTTACACACACACAAACAGTGCTGACACAAAGCGCAGAAAATATATATACACGTTATTTTAGGCACTAGGTAGGGGGTGAGGTGGGGCGGGATGGGGGGGGGGGTGGGTGGGGAGATGCTGGAGGGAAAAGATCACTTGCGCTGAAAGAGGTGTGTTTTGAGATTTGTCTTGAATGTAGTGAGAGAATCTGTGTGTCTGAGAGGCAGAGGTAATCTATTCCAGGTCACAGGGGCTTGATAGGCGAAGGACCTCTCGCCACATGTCTTTGTTTGCACTGTGGGGAGTCGGAAGAGTCGAGTGTCGGCGGCGGAGCGAAGCTGACGAGAGGGGGTGTAGAGATTGAGGAGTTCTGACAAGTATTCTGTGGCAGAACCAGAAACGACGGCAAAAGAAAGAGAGGAGAGTTTGTATTCGATCCTTTTAGTGATAGGCAGCCAGTGTAGAGAGTGAAGAAGGGGTGTGGCGTGTTCATACTTGGAAGATTTGAAGACCAGGCGGGCAGCGTTATTTTGGATCCTTTGAAGTCTATCTAAAAGGTACTTAGGGAGACCGGCCAGAAGAGAATTGCAATAATCTATCTTTGAGAGGACTAAAGAACACACTAACGTTTTGGTTGCATCAGTGGTGAGGTAGTGACGGACTGAACTAATCTTGCGCAGCTCTAGATAGGCGGACTTGCAGATGTTAGAGATGTGTTTTTGGAAAGAGAGAGTTGGATCGAGAGTGACGCCAAGGCTGCGGACAGACGGAGAGAAAGAGATAGGTAGTTCGTTGACAGTGAGAGAGGCAGGAAGAGAAGGGTGATTGAGAAATTTCTTGGGACAGGCCAGCATAACTTCGGTTTTGTCACTATTTAACTGGAGTTTGTTTAAAGACATCCAATTACTGAGGTCCGCAATGCAATCCTGTGTCCGAGATACCAGATCGTCAACTTCAGCAAGAGGGGCAGAATGATGAAGCTGTGTATCATCCGCGAAACTCTCATGCGACAACGCATGGCGACTGATAACATCGGACACAGGTGAGGCATATAGAACGAAAAGTATGGGGCCAAGCACGGACCCTTGCGGGACACCGTACTGGAGGGCTGAAGGTTGAGATTTGATGCCGTTGACACAAACAGTCTGCGTCCGGTTAGTAAGGTACGAACGAACCCAGGAAAGGGCCAGATCATGAACACCAAAGGAGTGCTGAAGCCTGTGGAGCAGAATTTCGTGGTCTATCGTATCAAATGCGCTAGACAAGTCCAGTAGTGTTAGAATGGAGACCTGATTTTCGTCAAAGCCAAGAAGGATGTCGTTTACAATCTTCAGAAGTAGAGTACGGGTCGTACACGACCCACGCCATCCGAATGGGGATAAACTCTTCTCTGCATCTTTGCAGAGTACGGGTCATACACGACCCATACGCCATCCGAATGGGGATAAACTCTTTTCTGCATCTTTGTAGAGTACGGGTCGTACACGACCCACGCCATCCGAATAGGGATAAACTCTTTTCTGCATTTTTGTAGAGTACGGGTCGTACACGACCCACGTCATCCGAATGGGGATAAACTCTTTTCCGCCTCTTTGCAGAGTACGGGTCGTACACGACCCACGCCATCCGAATAGAGATAAACTCTTTTCTGCATCTTTGTAGAGTACGGGTCGTACACGACCCACGCCATCCGAATAGGGATAAACTCTTTACAGCCGCTTTGCAGTCTACGGGTCGTACACGACCCACACCATCCGAATAGGGATAGACTATTTACCGCCTCCTTTCAGTCTACGGGTCGTACACGACCCACGCCATCCGAATAGGGATAAACTCTTTTCTGCATCTTTGTAGAGTACGGGTCGTACACGACCCACGCCATCCGAATGGGGATAAACACCGTACATTGCCTTATTTAATTCCATATGGGTCGTCTACGAGCCACACCATCCGGACTGTGTTGTTCAAATGACGTCATTATCTATTTGCTTGCTTACAAAGATAATCCTTTACGAATTGGTCGATTGGAAGGTTCTGTGGTGTTTGAGGAATACATGCAGTCTCAATAAAAACCTCCCAATAGTTTTAGAGATATGGACGCTTTTGTGAGGTTCTGGGTCGTCCACGACCCAGGAAGCACGGGGAAGGTTAAATTAACAAATTGCATGTCCGAAAAGGAAAAGCAGAGAACGGGTACTTAGGCCCAAAAAAAAATAGGTCTGTTTACGGTAACATAGGCCCAAAAAATAGGGTCGGTAGGTCGGGATTTTTATTTTTTTTTCTCCAAAAAACCATATTTTTACGTTATTTTGCCAAAAAAAACATGATTTTTTTTTCCCAAAAAAAGTCTAGGGTCGCGCGAAAAGAATAGGGTCGGTCGGGTTACCGTAAATAGACCTATTTCTTTTTTTTGGCCTTACCTGTGCTGAATATCATCAGCAGCGCAGTGTGAGCTCCAGGTAAAATGGAAACCATTGTTGATTGAAGAAGGTTGCCGCTATGGAGCAACTCATTTCCTCCTTTTTCTCCAATTGAACGAAACTTGCAACGTTACAGTATTGCTTTCTTTCTTATCTATGAAAGAGTAACTTGTACAAAGTACTGCTGGAATTGTGGCTGTACGCAAACACTCCAACTCTTGTAATAGGTGCAGTAAACGTGCTTAATACGTGTGCCGATGCAGGAGAACCATGGCCTGACCTCACTATTAATACTTAAGGTGTTACGAGTGTGTTTGAGTTGCGGTTCTTGCTCATGTTTATACTCACTGAGTTACTTCCCTTGGATCTGGATCTAGATCTGGATCTGGATAACCCGCCTGGGTTGGTGGTTTGCGGGTGCGAATGCGTATACGCACGGTTCAGTGTGCTTTCGCGAAAGGATGTGTCATATGCACGGCTAGAACTAAGATACTTCTTGATTTCAGTAAATAGTTTCATTACATGTCAACTAGTTCGTTTTTAAATGATTTTTTAGAGATCGCCAAATGGTATTGTGTGAATAACATCATTCGATCGATTGTACGCACGGCGCCGTGCTTCTAGTAGCTCAGTCCATTCCTTCTTTCCGGTATGGAAACAGACGTGTTTCTGGCGAAAGAATCGGCGTTTTCAACTCGCCATATCTTCATATTCATTCGGACTAGAACAACGAAATATAAATTTCTTGTAAAAAAAAATCCCGAGCCTTGCGACTCTGGTAGTCATTTTCTTACGCGAAGCGGCCTTTGGTAGGTACGACAGTTTTAGTCACCCAAGTATATATCTAAAACGCACGTGGACGAGTTTTCAATGGCGTATTTGAAGTCTGTGAATGTTGTGATTACAAATCATTTCGGGGCACCCCTCAGTCTATACGTACAGACAAACAAATTGCATGGAACGAAATTTGAGAGGCTGGACTGTAAGTTGTTGTTTTGACTTCTACAAATCTCGCAGGTCTTTTATGCAAAACAGACTCAAAATTGCATTTTTCACGCAAGTGTAGATGACGAGACTATCGAAGGAATGGAATACACTTGCCTACAGATATAATAGACAGATACTTATATCTATGACTTACCCTAGCCCATATGTTAGAATAAAGAACATACTTTGCTCTTTTGAATGATGTATGATTTGGCACTGTACACAGGATTTTAGACCTGCCCCCGAAGTGATTTTTCCATAAACCCGTCAAAAAGCTCACTCTGTTTTGGCCGTAAAAAGCGCCCAAATGAAGTCAATTTCTAACCTGTGTCGTGTGTTCGAAGGAGTACATCTCAGCGATGCCATTGCCTTGCAACCTCAAAGAAATATATTTTAATAACCCGCTAAATGAACGGTTTTTTTAGTGTGAAATAAAAGCCGGAGATTTGCTTCGTTTCTTTGCTGCGACACAAAACCAAAACCAACTATAGATCTGCGGTGACATTATGAGTTCGTTTTCGACATTGCAGTGAAGTTGCGTGGATCTTCGACGATTCCCGTTCGGTTTAATGTGGATAGAGCTTTGATTGAATGTAACTGCTTTGAAAAGTTACAACATGAGTCCTTGGGATCGATGTTTTTCGGTAAACTTCTTCGTATCCTTGACTTTACTTTTGACTTGAACAGATCCAGATCGGCTGGGGCTGTTAATCACCTACACAGATCTATATGAAGTTGACTCGACACGGCGAACCGCCGAATCCGTGCCCTCTCGTCGGTCCTACCCCCAAATCCCTTACCAGCCTCAGACCCCACCTCACCATTCTAACCTCACTGGCGCACTATGTGTGATTATCCCTTCCTCATGTGTGTGTGTGTGTGTGTGTTGTTTGTTGTGTGAGTGCGTGCAGGCGGGCGGGCGTGTGTGTGCCCGTGTGTCTTTGTGTCTGTGCATGTCGTCTTGAGTGCGAGAAAGCGAAGTTTTGAGAAATAGTGACAGATAAATAGTTTAAGAAAGGAATCTACTAAGTGAGAGTGGGTGTCCATTACGGCATTGCGAAGCTTTGTTTGTCTGTTTGTTTATGTGTTCGCCGTGTGTGTGTGTGTATGTGTGTCACAGTTAATATGTGTCCATTTGGTGCGTTTGGCTTCATAGTTCCTTCATACGAGTAACTTTGTTAACAGTTCATTATTCGGACACAGATTAACAAGTTATAGAATGTTCGTGTAGAACAGACACTTAGCCACAAAAAACACCTGGTTTTGAAATGAATTATTACCTCGATTCCGTTCAAAGGAGCTTTCCCCAAACACCTTTTTAACAATATCCAATTGATCTATGAAGATATGGGTCCATGCGACCCCGAGGCAGAGGATGCCTGTTTGCGGACAGGGGGAAATTGAGAAGGGGGGGAGGACCGATACTATAAACCCCAACCTGTGTACACATTGCTAACAGGAACCTGTGCACAAAATGTGTAATGTATCTCACGACAGATTATTTTTTCGGGGAGGGGGGGGGGGGGGGGGGGCGCATTCTTATGATTAGCCTAAGTCGCTTCGCGTCCTCAATTTAGACTTTTGAATTCAAAGTACACCCCTTTTACAAAGTAACTGATTCACCCTTGTGTGTCGTGTGTATGTGTGCTTGTCTGTGTGCTTGTCTGTGTGTTTGTGTGATTGTAGTGCGATTCAAAGACACCTACTGGACAGATCTTCATGAAACTCTGTCTCCAGTTGGAAATGTCCTCCCTGTTGTGGATGGTAGGAGCGGGGTTTTGGACAAGGGGGACATTTCCAACTTGAGACGAAGTTTGAGGTAACGTGATGCATTATAACTGAAATACACAATTAGTAGTGCCCCAATATGCAAGTGTGTTCGTATCATCAACTGATAAAAAGTGTGTCCGTAGATTTTGGTTACGCGTCGCAGTGTTAGCTGTGTACGACCTCCCACAGTCCAATGCCGCGAATTGTTGTTACAGCCCCTGACTTTTTTATGTACGGAATCCGGTAGTCTTTTTGTTGTTGTTAAATAATTATATTGCCAAACGTTATGACATTTTGGGATAATTGAACGAGTTTCAATACACATTTGCTGAGCACTTGTGTGCTAAAAGGAAATGTCGTTTGTTTTTATCAAAACTCAAAACTAATGTTCAATGTTTATTCGTGCAAACCGTCACACAAACATGCGTGCCTCTATGAGTATGCGTGTGGCTGCTTTCGTAGTTCAGGCTAGATTACAAGTCAGCTGTGTTAGGGTGCAAGCCTTTTGATAATTTACCCCACACCAAATCCCCCCCCCCCCACCCCCACACACCCCGATACCTGTCAAATTCCCTCAAAATGCAAGAACAATTCCGTTACCTTAGATCATCAACAGAAAATAATCCTCCGGATCCTAAAGATCAGGACGAAAACATAGCGAAACACTTTAGATATCAGATACCGACTTTATGTAATGCGCTTCAAAATCATATTTGAGAGAGAGAAAGAGAGAGAGAGAGAGAGAGAGAGAGAGAGAGAGAGAGAGAGAGAGAGAGGGAGAGAGAGAAAGAGAGAGAGAGAGAGAGAGAGTATGCATGTATTCCAATTGTAAATAGTCAGAAATATAGTTATTGACTGTGTACTTATTCTTATCGCTATGAGGGGTTGGTTTGCTTGTGTGTGTGTGTGTGTGTGTGTGTGTGTGTGTGTGTGTGTGTGTGTGTGTGTGTGTGATTACTGGGGTGGGCGGGTGGTGGAGGGGGGGGGTGGTATTGGATCTGGGGGAGGGAAGGGGGGGGGGGGTTGGCAGGGGGTATCAGTGCACTAAAGGCACCAAGTGTTTGGGTGTATGTGTTTGTATTGCGATTCAGAGAAAACTACTATACAGATTTTTATGAAACTCTGCACACAGTACCCACACTTCTCCCTACCGCCTGACCTACTGGGCTCCCAAATGAATGTTTTTATCAATTTTTGTCAGTCAAGATATGGGGGTGGGGGTGGTGCGGGTATAATTGTGGAGTAAGCAATAAGAAAACACCTTTTGGTTTTCTTAGGTATTGCAACGGTATATAGTGAAGTTAGCTGTGTTCAAATTTGTTTATGATCTGTCGAGCCAATTTTGTGTTACAACGTTTTTGAGTGATAATTGTATGTGTACGCTCTCGCCAATCCTGGATAATTTTCGGCATGCACATTGATAAGTACCGTATTATAATAAAGTGATACTCT
>NW_027126001.1:61860-74360 GCF_037325665.1 Littorina saxatilis | reverse complement strand
GCCCGGGGAGGTCTGTGATGGTTTACGGGAGGCTTACTGTGCCTTTAAACCATCACTACATTCACTTGCAACAAACTCAGCTTATTATCATCATCTTCTCCATCATCATCATCATCATCATCATCATCATCATCATCATCATCATCATCCATCATCATCTCCATCATCATCTCCATCATCATCGTCATCATCGTCGTCGTCGTTGTCGTCATCATCATCATCATCATCAATTACCATCATCATCATCAATCATAATCATCAATCATCAATCATCATCAACAACAACAACAACAACAACAACAACAACAAACTATTACACAATTAACCAAGGACACAAGAGGAGCAAGCCAACAGCACATCAGCAACACATAAAAACGAAAGAAAGAAACAAACAAACAAACTAAGAAACAAGCACTTCAACAAACAAGCAAACAAACAAACAAACAAGCACTTCAACAAACAAGCAAACAAACACACTAAGAAACAAGCACTTTAACAAACAAGCAAACAAACAAACTAAGAAACAAGCACTTTAACAAACAAGCAAACAAAGAAAGAAACAAGCACTTCAACAAACAAGCAAACAAACAAACTAAGAAACAAGCACTTCAACAAACAAGCAAACAAACAAACAAAGAAACAAGCACTTCAACAAACAAGCAAACAAACAAACTAAGAAACAAGCACTTCAACAAACAAGCAAACAAACAAACTAAGAAACAAGCACTTCAACAAACAAGCAAACAAACAAAGAAACAAGCACTTCAACAAACAAGCAAACAAACAAACTAAGAAACAAGCACTTCAACAAACAAGCAAACAAACACACTAAGAAACAAGCACTTTAACAAACAAGCAAACAAACAAACTAAGAAACAAGCACTTTAACAAACAAGCAAACAAACAAAGAAACAAGCACTTCAACAAACAAGCAAACAAACAAACTAAGAAACAAGCACTTCAACAAACAAGCAAACAAACAAACAAAGAAACAAGCACTTCAACAAACAAACAAGCAAACAAACAAAGAAACAAGCACTTCAACAAACAAGCAAACAAACACACTAAGAAACAAGCACTTTAACAAACAAGCAAACAAACAAACTAAGAAACAAGCACTTTAACAAACAAGCAAACAAAGAAAGAAACAAGCACTTCAACAAACAAACAAACAAACAAACTAAGAAACAAGCACTTCAACAAACAAGCAAACAAACAAACAAAGAAACAAGCACTTCAACAAACAAGCAAACAAACAAACTAAGAAACAAGCACTTCAACAAACAAGCAAACAAACAAACTAAGAAACAAGCACTTCAACAAACAAGCAAACAAACAAACTAAGAAACAAGCACTTCAACAAACAAGCAAACAAACAAAGAAACAAGCACTTCAACAAACAAGCAAACAAACAAAGAAACAAGCACTTCAACAAACAAGCAAACAAACAAACTAAGAAACAAGCACTTTAACAAACAAGCAAACAAACAAACTAAGAAACAAGCACTTTAACAAACAAGCAAACAAACAAAGAAACAAGCACTTCAACAAACAAGCAAACAAACAAACTAAGAAACAAGCACTTCAACAAACAAGCAAACAAACAAACAAAGAAACAAGCACTTCAACAAACAAGCAAACAAACAAACTAAGAAACAAGCACTTCAACAAACAAGCAAACAAACAAACTAAGAAACAAGCACTTCAACAAACAAGCAAACAAACAAACTAAGAAACAAGCACTTCAACAAACAAGCAAACAAACAAACAAAGAAACAAGCACTTCAACAAACAAGCAAACAAACAAACTAAGAAACAAGCACTTCAACAAACAAGCAAACAAACAAACTAAGAAACAAGCACTTCAACAAACAAGCAAACAAACAAACTAAGAAACAAGCACTACAACAAACAAGCAAACAAACAAACAAAGAAACAAGCACTTCAACAAACAAGCAAACAAACAAACTAAGAAACAAGCACTTCAACAAACAAGCAAACAAACAAACTAAGAAACAAGCACTTCAACAAACAAGCAAACAAACAAACTAAGAAACAAGCACTACAACAAACAAGCAAACAAACAAACTAAGAAACAAGCACTTCAACAAACAAGCAAACAAACAAACTAAGAAACAAGCACTTCAACAAACAAGCAAACAAACAAACTAAGAAACAAGCACTTCAACAAACAAGCAAACAAACAAACTAAGAAACAAGCACTACAACAAACAAGCAAACAAACAAACTAAGAAACAAGCACTTCAACAAACAAGCAAACAAACAAACTAAGAAACAAGCACTACAACAAACAAGCAAACAAACAAACTAAGAAACAAGCACTTCAACAAACAAACAAACAAACAAACTAAGAAACAAGCACTTCAACAAACAAGCAAACAAACAAACTAAGAAACAAGCACTTCAACAAACAAACAAACAGGCAGACAGACAAGAAAAACAACAACAACAACAACAAACTAACACAAAGACACAAACAAACAAATAAAACTGCGATAAAAAAACAAAGCAAATACACAAACAAGATAAATGCAAGAAATCTGTACTTACACAGATCGCCACAGCATTAAACGCCAGGATCAACCAAAGCGTAGCCGTTTTCATTGTCGGGCGAATTCAGAGCAACAGCTCTTACACAGTCAGCGTTCAAGGGAAAGTCAATTTTTACAAATAAAGCGAAGCCAGTTTGTTGATGATGTCTTGTAGTTTCGGTTATAGGCTTTTAAAAAAATTTTTAGTAGGGTTATTTTCTCTCTATTACTCCGGGTTCCTTCCGTGTGACACACATTTGTGATGTAGTTTTTCTCTTTCTGTTCAGTTGTTTCTATTCGCTAAAATTACGAAGTTTGATTTCCTGTAGTGTCGTTCCCAAATCACACACTTCTTTGGTAGTTAGCCACTTCTTTTATGGTTCACAGGCTCAAAAGTCTTTGTTCCTAAACCTTCTGCTTTCACTCAAAAATCCAAGTTTCGACGACCAGAGCCTACGAAAACACTGAGGCCCCAACACACACACGTCCAGGAGATCAAATGCTAACAGAGAAGGTTAGCCGAAACTGTCATGGAGCATTGGCGCTGATTCACAACCAGTGGCGCCGCCTAAGTAACGCGATATGTTACCACATTGACGACTACTCTCTCTCTCTCTCTTTCTCTTTCTCTCTCTCTCTATTGTACCAGTAGCCATGGAGTGGATCTTCCTATAATGCAATGCGCACAGTCAGAAGTCTTTGGGCCTATTGCCGAGTCTATCTGTGAGATTCTCGTTGAGCCTATCTCCTCGCAAAAACAATTTACCATGTCTTCGGGGTTTGAATGGCGTAGTAAAAGTGTTGTCCAAGCGCCAAAGTTGTCCCTTTGAAATCTCTTGTGAAGGAAAAGTTGGCAGATATTTTTTGTTTGTTCGCTCAGTGCGTCTTTATCTCTACGGGAGGAGCTTCAACAGAAGAGTGAAAACATGTGTTGGAGGTCCTTGTTGGGTGTGTTATTCATTCTGGTTATTTGACCCCTGAAACCCTTCAACAAAATTCGTCTTTGCTGTTAGTCTCGGTGTTTCTCTGTCTGTCAGTCGGTCTGTCTGCATGTCTGTCTGTCTGTCTGTCTGTCTGTATTTCTATCTCTCTGTGTGTCTATGTGTCTGTCTCTGTCTGTCTGTCAGTCCGTAGGTCTGGCTGTCTCTCTGTCTGTTTCTGTCTATCTTTCTCCCTCAAGTCAAGTCAAGTCAAACAGTTTATTTACCAAATGCAAAGCACAGGATTTTGTTATGGTGTATGCATAAAACTTCACACTCCTTCCACACGCATATATCATAATAAATATGTACAGATAAAGTGTTCGATTTCACTGGGCCTATTTACGTGTGTACACCCACCAGACAGTTCAAAACGGGCTGGTTGTTCTTTTAGCACCAATTTGACAGGAGTAATCACAGGTTGCATGGATAAAGATAAATGAATTCCCTAAAATCATATCTAAAAATATAATCATCAATATAATAAATCCGAGTACATGCTGACACAGTTATTCAAAGGACACAACCCTTACAATCTCTCTGTCTGTCTGAGTGTCTGTCTCTCTTTCTTTTCTCTCCCCCCCCTCTCTCTCTCTCTCTCTCCCCCTCTCCCCCTCTCTCTCTCTATCTCTCTCTCTCTCTCTCTCTATCTCTTCAGCGTATTAAAAACAGAAAGCAGATCACTTGTAGATTTGAAAAAGGTGAAAATACCAAATTCTGCTTGTTATTAATCACACCCATTATTTCCATGACAAAATGTGCATGACCAAACAAACCAACAAACAAACACACAAAAACACACAAACACACAAACATGCAAACACACACACAAACAAGCACAGTATTGTTAGTCAAATTTTATCCCCGAGTACGCTAGTACAAGGGCTCAGCAGACTTTAATTGTGTGTCTGTCTGTGTGTCTGTCTTTCTCCACTTAACAGCTTATTACTGGGAAACTACTGGGCGCAGTTCGTTCAAAAGTTGATACACTAACTTGATCATTGGTCCGATTGATCGTATTAAAACTTCATAATGTTACCTGGGACCTAAATGCGAAATAAACCACAAAAACGACTTGGCCGTAGGAGGAGTTCTCACCGGCGGGGCAACACGCAGCCATTGACCTGATAGAACAGCCGAACGCGTCACACAAAAATACGTCATGACAAAGTTACACGCAAAGCGAAAGAGACTTTGACGTCATTTGGAGACTTTAACGAAGATTTTTTGAATAATCCATCTCTCCACTTTCTTAATTTAATACAAAACAAGTCGCGTAAGGCGAAAATACAATATTTAGTCAAGTAGCTGTCAAACTCACAGAATGAAACTGAACGCAATGCCATTTTTCAGCAAGACCGTATACTCGTAGCATCGTCAGTCCACCGCTCATGGCAAAGGCAGTGAAATTGACAAGAAGAGCGGGGTAGTAGTTGCGCTAAGAAGGATAGCACGCTTTTCTGTACCTCTCTTTGTTTTAACTTTCTGAGCGTGTTTTTAATCCAAACATATCATATCTATATGTTTCTGGAATCAGGAACCGACAAGGAATAAGATGAAAGTGTTTTTAAATTGATTTGGACAATTTAATTTTGATAATAATTTTTATATATTTAATTTTCAGAGCTTGTTTTTAATCCGAATATAACATATTTATATGTTTTTGGAATCATCAAATGATGGAGAATAAGATAAACGTAAATTTGGATCGTTTTATAAATTTTTATTTTTTTTTACAATTTTCAGATTTTTAATGACCAAAGTCATTAATTAATTTTGAAGCCACCAAGCTGAAATGCAATACCGAAGTCCGGGCTTCGTCGAAGATTACTTGACCAAAATTTCAACCAATTTGGTTGAAAAATGAGGGCGTGACAGTGCCGCCTCAACTTTCACGAAAAGCCGGATATGACGTCATCAAAGACATTTATCAAAAAAATGAAAAAAACGTTCGGGGATTTCATACCCAGGAACTCTCATGTCAAATTTCATAAAGATCTGTCCAGTAGTTTAGTCTGAATCGCTCTACACACACACACAGACAGACAGACAGACAGACACACGCACATACACCACGACCCTCGTTTCGATTCCCCCTCGATGTTAAAATATTTAGTCAAAACTTGACTAAATATAAAAACAATCTGCACCAGCTCGTTACTGAACCCACACGTATTACAGACACTAAATCCTCATGCATTGATCTGGTCCTGTCAATGAGTATAAACTTAATTAGTGAAGTTGTGGCGTTACCCCCCATTTGTAGTGACCATTCTGTGCCATGTGTAAAATTAACGCCACAGAGATTAAAACAAGTCGCGTAAGGCGAAAATACAACATTTAGTCAAGTAGCTGTCGAACTCACAGAATGAAACTGAACGCAATGCCATTTTTCAGCAAGACCGTATACTCGTAGCATCGTCAGTCCACCGCTCATGGCAAAGGCAGTGAAATTGACAAGAAGAGCAGGGTAGTAGTTGCGCTAAGAAGGATAGCACGCTTTTCTGTACCTCTCTTTGTTTTAACTTTCTGAGCGTGTTGTTAATCCAAACATATCATATCTATATGTTTTTGGAATCAGGAACCGACAAGGAATAAGATGAAAGTGTTTTTAAATTGATTTGGAGAAGAAAAAAATTGATAATAATTTTTATATTTTTAATTTTCAGAGCTTGTTTTTAATCCAAATATAACATATTTATATGTTTTTGGAATCAGAAAATAATGGAGAAAAAGATGAACGTAAATTTGGATCGTTTTATAATCATTTTATTTTTTTTACAATTTTCAGATGTTTAATGACCAAAGTCATTAATCAATTTGTAAGCCACCAAGCTGAAATGCAATACCGAAGTCCGGGCTTTGTCGAAGATTACTTGACCAAAATTTCAACCAATTTGGTTGAAAAATGAGGGCGTGACAGTGCCGCCTCAACTTTCACGAAAAGCCGGATATGACGTCATCAAAGACATTTATCAAAAAAATGAAAAAAACGTTCGGGGATTTCATACCCAGGAATTCTCATGTCAAATTTCATAAAGATCGGTCCAGTAGTTTAGTCTGAATCGCTCTACACACACACACAGACAGACAGACAGACAGACACACACACACACACACACACACACACACACACACACACACACACACACACACACACACACTCAGACAGACACACGCACATACACCACGACCCTCGTCTCGATTACCCCCTCTACGTTAAAACATTTAGTCAAAACTTGACTAAATGTAAAAAGGTCAGTTCAAAAGGACTATATATAATTATGCCAAGTTAAATGTTGATACATTTTTGTTTGAATTAAACAAAATTGATCTTTTGAACACAGTTTTAAATGCGTCCATTGACGAAGCTGCTGCCTTGTTTCCTGAACATTTATTCCGTGTCTTCTTCTTCTTCTGCGTTCGACGCGACCTAGACACAATCATTTGTCGTAGTAAGCGTAGACATCCGGTCTGCTCCCCGCCTAATGGCCGATGTCTTCCGTCTTCGGGGGACTACGTGGGTTTAAATTTGGAGTGGTCCTTCTCCTAGAGGAGTTTCCTTGCAGGGATAGTGAGCCTCCTCTGCCCTCGTTTTAATTTTGGAGTGATCTTCTCCTAGGACAGCTGCCTTCCAGGGTTGACGAGCCTGTCCTGCCCGGCTATTTAACCCATAGTTGGGGGTTGGTTCGTGGGCACCAGGGCGTATCCACACGCCGGTGGGCCTGCATGCCACACGTCTAGGGGCCAACCTCCTCCGAGTCCTTGTAGTTCAGCCTGGGTCCTTTCGGTACCCAGTTCACGCCTGTCGCCACGATGGAGGCACTACAAAGGGCTTGCTGTGGAGAGGTTATGTACTGGCAGGAGAGACTGACGCAAGCTGCTCTCTTTTCGCGTTGTCCTGAAAAGGACGGTGCTAGCCAGCGGTGAGGGCTGAAAGCGAGAGGTGACAAGCACAAAACACTTCGCCAACACACTAGACACATCACACAACCATTTGACAGGCATTCCGTGTTGCAAAAACATGTATGCCTGTTAAGATAATAACAGTACGTGAAGATGATGCCCCATGGATGACTGAACATGTTTTACAATTACGAAACGCAAAAAACTGTATACATCAAGTTGCTAAGCGCTTAAATACACCTGAGCAGTGGGCATTATTCCGCCTGACTAGAAATCAGTATGCAGATGAAATTCGTAAAAGAAAAAGAGATTATTTTCTAGAACTTGATGAGAGGATAAATTGTAAACAGAACTTCGGAAGCAAAAATTGGTGGCAACTTGTTAATTCCTTTTTGAAGAAAAAAAGGTGTTGCATGTAACGAAATTCCACCGCTAGAGGATAATGGAAAAATTATTGATAACATTTGTGAAAAAAGATTTTGTTTAATAATTATTTTGAAAGCCAGTCTAAAGTTGAAAATCCAGACGATCCCCTGCCCGAGGCAAATTGGTGTAATACATCTTTACCGACTTTTGAATTAACAGAAGCTGAAGTTGTCCAAGTTTTAAGGAATTTACATTTATCCAAGGCCGTGGGCCCTGACGGAATACATAATAAATTGCTTGTAGTTGGATTATCTGTTACCGTTTCACCGCTTACAGTTCTCTTTAACAGATCCTTGTCTGAGGGTGTTTTTTCCAGTTGTCTGGAAAACTGTTCACATTACGCCCATTTTTAAGAAAGGCGGTAGGAGTGCTTGTTCCAACTACTGTTTAATCTCTTTGCTGAGTTGTATTGGGAAGGTGCTCGAAAAATGTATACAAATCCGTGTGTTTAGTTATTTGCAAAATTATGATTTGATTACACACTGCCAATCTGGTTTTATTGCTGGTGATTCGACTGTTTATCAACTATTGAGTATATATGATGATTTTTGTGTTGCACTTGATAAAAACATTATGTCACAGGCAATAGTTTTTAATGTATCAAAAGCTTTTGATAAAGTCTGGTATAAGAGGTCCCTTGCTTGTTTGGTTTGAACATTACTTGAGCGATCGCAGGCAAGCAGTTACTGTAGTACTGAAAGGAACCAAATCAAGTTATGCTACCCCTTCTGCTGGTGTCCCTCAGGGTTCTGTCTTATGACCTCTTTTATTTCTCATTTATATTAACGATATTGGTGTTGGTCTTGAATCAGTGTTGAAACTCTTTGCAGACGATACGAGTATGTATTTAAGTTTAGATAACGATGATGTACAAGCAGAGATTTTGAATTCTGATTTGGATACAATTCGCACATGGGGTTCTAAATGGAAAGTCACTTTTAATTGTCAAAAGACAGAATTGTTGGACATTTGTAGGCAACAAAATGTTTTACTTCCACCATTGTATTTCGAAGATGCACACTTAGTTGGTGTTGAAAATCACAAGCACCTTGGCGTCATTCTACAAGGTAATTGTAAATGGGATTCCCACATAAAAAGTCTAATTGCTAAATGTAGAAAGTCAATTGCGTGTTTTGGTTTATTCAAGCATCGTTTAAACAGAAAATCACTTGAAGTTAAAAATAAATCCTTTATGTTACCATTGTTTGATTATGCGGACGTTATCTGGGATAACTGTACACAGTGTTTGGCAGACGAGTTGGAGACATTGCATCTCGATGCAATCCGAATCATTGTAGAATGTACGTGTGGAGCATGCCCGGCAGATTCTGAACATTTCTTGTTACACTGTCCAAAATTTAAAGAACATAGAACCATTTTATTCAATAGTCTGCTAACAAACGTTCTAGACTGCAAAACACTCTTGTTTGGAAATACTGATTTAACTATATATTTAAACACGAAAATATTCTCTGTTGTACAAGACTATGTTATGTTAACTAATCGCTTCGGCTGATATTATATTAACTGTGCAATTGATGCAGCCAGGCATTCTCTCTCTCTCTCTCTCTCTCTCTCTCTCTCTCTCTCTCTCTCTCTCTCTCTCTCTCTCTCTCTCTCTCTCTCTCTCTCTCTCTCTCTCTCTCTCTCCTCTGTCTCTCTCTTCATCTTATTTGTATGAAATATAATGAAAGATTATCAAGATAAGTGTTGAAGCTATCACTTGTTCGCCATGTTTTGCTATCGGAATGTGTATTGATTATCATTTCAAGAACGTGTCCATAAGCAATCTGCTTGTTAACGTTCTTAATGTTGTTATTGTTTTAAACGTGTGCATGAGAAATTGAATAAAACACGCTTAAACCAAGATAAAGGATAAAAGTAAAACAACCTAAGCTAGGCAGCTTATACCAATGTGCCCAAATAGTTTGGGAGAGTAAGTATTAGTGTGTGTGAGGGGGTGGGGGTGGTAGTTTTGGCAGTTTATTCACAATATAAATCGACAGACTCGATCGTATTTGACTCAAGTGCACTCCCCTTGCTTTCTTCTCGCGTTGTATACTTAATTGTGTGTCCACGCATAAATCTCGCTCACTATCGCGTATAACGTGATCTCTCTGAGGGGTGTGTATCTCAATAACCCGTCGAACGATAAGACGAGCTGAGTTATATTGTTAGAATTGCAATGTAGGATATTGAACGCTTGACTAAGTCAGTTTTAAACGATAACGTTTTGAATGACTTGAAAGTAGGATAGGCTCAAGCGTGTGTGTGTGTGTGTGTGTGTGTGTGTGTGTGTGTATGTATGTGTGTGTGTGTATGTGTGTGTGTGTGTGTGAGTGTGTATGTTAGCGTGTGTATGTGTGTGTGTGTGTGTGTGTGTGTATGTGTGTGTGTGTATGTGTGTGTATGTGTGTGTGTGTGGGTTTGTGTTTGTGTCTGTCTGTCTGTCTGTCTGTCTGTCTGTCCATGTCTGTGTGTGTGTATGTATGTGGTTGGATGTGCAGGACGGGGAAGGGTGTCTGGACTTTTGTTTGTTCGCCTATTTTCGCGCGTGCACGAGCGAGTTCGTATGCACCTGTCCACCTTTGTTCAAGATGTTATTGCCGGTTCCATAGACTTATACCGTGTCATTGGTAAAGTGCGAGTTTTAAGGCCCACAATTTGCTTGAGATCTGCGAAGAGTTCCCTCGTTTTTTTTAGCTTTTATTCTTCCTTTGTTCAGTAAATCGGTCAACCGTGGACTGATATATCTTCTTACTCACTTGCCAAACCACGTCACCGCTTTCGTCAAGTGCCAAGAAAACGTTTGAAGAAATGAAACAAATGTATGTATAAGAAATTGTGAATACAATCAGTTTATCAAATCAAATTAGGAATCTAGCCATAAGCAAATACATGAATGGTTCGATGACAACGACAATGACAATGACAATGACAATGACAATGACAACGACAATGACAATTACAATGACAATGACAATGACAACGACAATGACAATTACAATGACAATGACATGGTAATGACAATGACAATGACAATGACAATGACAACGACAACGACAATGACAACGACAATGACAATGACAACGACAACGACAATGACAATGACAACGACAATGACAATAAAAATTACAATGACATGGTAATGACGATGACAACGACAATGACAATGACATGGTAATGACGATGACATCGACAATGACAATGACGATGACAATGACAAAGACAATGACAACGACAATGACAACGACAATGACAATGACGATGACAACGACAATGACAATGACAATGACAACGACATGACAACGACAATGACAATGACATTACAATGACAATGACGACAATGACAATGACATGACAATGACAATGACAATGACATGGTAATGACGATGACAACGACAATGACAATGACATGGTAATGACGATGACAACGACAATGACAATGACAACGACAATGACAATGACAATGACAACGACAATGACATGACAATGACAATGACATGACAATGACATGACAACGACAATGACATGGACAACGACAATGACAATGACAACGACAACGACAATGACAATGACAATAACAACGACAACGACAATGACATAACAATGACAACGACAATTACAATTACAATGACAACGACAATGACAATGACAATGACATGGTAATGACAATGACAATGACAATGACAACGACAATGACAATGACAACGACAATGACATTGACAACGACAACGACAACGACAACGACAATGACAATGACATGACAATGGCAACGACAATGACAATGACAATGACAACGACAATAACAATGACAACGACAACGACAATGACATGACAATGACATGACAATGACAACGACAATGACAACGACAACGAAAATGACAATGACAATTACAATGACATGGTAATGACAATGACAACGACAATGACAACGACAATGACAACGACAATGACAATGACAACGACAATGACATGACAATGACAATGACAATGACATGGTAATGACGATGACAACGACTATGACAATGACATGGTAATGACGATGACATCGACAATGACAATGACAATGACAATGACATGGTAATGTCGATGACAACAACAATGACAATGACAACGACAATGACAATGACGATGACAACGACAATGACAAAGACAATGACAACGACAATGACAACGACAATGACAATGACAATTAGAACGACATGACAATGACAACGACATGACAATGACAATGACATGACAATGACATGACAACGACAATGACATGGACAACGACAATGACAATGACAACGACAACGACAATGACAACGACAATGAGAACGACATGACAATGACAATGACAACGACATGACAATGACAATGACATGACAATGACATGACAACGACAATGACAACGACAATGACATGACATGACAATGACAACGACAACGACAATGACAACGACAATGACAATGACAACGACAACGACAACGACAATGACAATGACATGACAATGGCAACGACAATGACAATGACAATGACAGCAACAATGACATGGTAATGATGATGACAATGACGATGACAACGACAATGACAATGACATGGTAATGACGATGACAACGACAATGACAATGACATGGTAATGACGATGACA
>NW_027126001.1:54360-56860 GCF_037325665.1 Littorina saxatilis | reverse complement strand
TTTATGCAATTTTAATGAAAAATAATCACACCTGTTTACCCAAAGAAAGATCAACGTTCTGTGATAGAAAAAGAAAAAAAACAAAACCGGCGAACCATCGAACAGTGTGCACAAATCGTACATAAAGGAGGCCGACTGTCTTAAAACAAATGTTTTTAAAAGCAAAAAAGGGGGTGGGCGTTTGCTAGGTAGTAACCCCTCTGCACAACTTTTGGCCAAAAGTGGGGGGTGGGCGTTTGCTAGATACTGGGCGTTTGCTAGGGATTGTACGGTACTTTGAAACGCTTGCAATCTACTGAACGTAGACAAACAAAATGCGCAAGTATTTATAATTCTTTCTCTGTAGGCCAAGGATGTATACAGAACCAGTATTTTTTAATGAAATCAATTTGCATGGTACAAATGTTTCAGTTAAATTATCACCATCGTAACATGGTTTGTACTGGTACACAGCTTTGGAGAATAACCCAAAATTATGTGTTTTGTAGAATGGTATTTGGGATAGTATCTCCCCGACTCTTAAATAGGAGAGCTACAGGTTTGCATAAGATTTGGCAAATTGTGTCTGTTTGGTTAATGTGTCTGTTCGTCTGCCTGTCTTTATCCGTATCTGTCTGTGTATCTCTCTCTGTCTGTCTGTCTTTCTGTGTTTGTCTGTCTCTGTCTGTCTATGTCTGTCTCTCTGTCTCTGTCTCCTTCCCAATGCCTCTCGAACACACACACACACACACACTCACACACACACACACACACATACACGGACACACACACGGACACACACACGCTCGCATACACAGACACACACACACAGACACACACACACATACACACACACACAGACACACACACACACATACACAAACACACACACACACTCACATACACACACACACACACACACACACATACACTCACATACACACACACACACGCGCGCACGCGCACACACACACACACATACACAAACACACACACACACACACTCACACACTAAACTATAATGCACAATAACAGACATAAGCGTTAATAAAAAACAAAATTATCAGCTTCAATAATAACATCAAACCTGAAAGAAGGTCAAGACACATAGCCAAGTGGAATTTGCTTGCTCCAGTCACACGCAGAAATGAGATTATCAAACCAAAGAAATATATAATAGTGTCAGTGCTTTTGACACTTAGAATTGACGCAAGTCCGTATAGCTGACACACATTCAATATCGTTCTTGCTTTTGTGGCGTGCCAAATAATTTTGACAAATGATTTTGACAAATCTACCATGGGAGATAGCATACCAGAGACACATCTTCGCCCGTCCTTGGGAACAAGGGGGAACTACTCACCTGGACTTACAAGGAAAGGGTATCTAACTCGTTCTCGTAGAGAGCGTGTTGGATTATTTTTCACCACTACAGACATTTTAGTTCACTGTGCATTTTCATCAGTTTTATTTTTCTGAAGTGTGCACAAGCATGCTGCATTCATGATGATGTTGCTGAAAGCATCCTGCAAGGAACATCTAGGAGTTTTCTTTAAATGAGATACAAACACCAGGCACACGTTTACGGAGAACGTTGAACACACACAGCGATACAGCAAGAATCTCTCTAGCTCTGGAGACTACGTCTGGACGTGTCAGAGTCTTCTGGGCAAAGACAATGTTGCTTGTTGTGATTCTTACCTTGTTCGCTTGCGACCAGATTCGTGCTGCTGTGGTAAGCACTTTTTTTCTCACAATCTTAGCCTCTTTGAGTCCAAAAACACGGCACGTTAAGTAATTTCATTTGAAGAATTATGTCAAAAGGTTGGATATAAACCAGCCAGACTATTTGAGTATAATGCATTATGTACAGCATTTAAAACAAAACTGATTAACGCATTGCCATACCTATATGTTTTGTTGCAGGTTTTGACTGGTAATATTGGTAATATTACACCAAGGAAGATAAGAACTTTTGTTAGTTAATTTCGATGTACAAACTCCGAGCGCCTGTTCTTTTTGGCAAAGAAAGCATAATGTTTTTTGTGGAATCAAGACACTGGATGTTAGCTGTTAATTGTATAAAAGAAGAACGACTGCGTCTGCTGCAAGGGAACATTTTACACAGAATTTACCCAACCAATATTTTGCTAAACAAGATGGGTTTATGTCAAACGAATAATTGTGAAGTGTGTAATGAACTGGATACACTTGAGCACTTCTTTTTCATTGTCAAGAGGTGAGGAATGTTTGGAAACTATGTACAGATTTTGTTTATAAGCAAATTTATTATGATATAATTTTGAGTGAAAAAGATATATTATTTGGTAATTAGAATAAAAATTTAAAAAATGATCACATTTACTTATAAATCATTGTATTTTGATAACAAAAATGACCATTGGAAAATTTAAGTATGGAAAGAAGTTAGATTTGGGTATTTTATTGGATTTAGAGTTAAATCTTAGAAAGAAGTTTATGTTTTGTATAAAGTAAAGCTGATTATGTTCTAAAGAAAAAG
>NW_027126001.1:20000-40000 GCF_037325665.1 Littorina saxatilis | reverse complement strand
TCTTCGGTGTCCCAACACCCCCGTGTGCACGCATGCGCACGATAAAGAACCCAAGTTTACAGCGAAAGTCTCAGGGCTTGGAAACACGAATACACGCATGCAGGAAACAACAAACAAAAAAAGGGTAGCGCCGTATATTGGATGGCAGCTCGCTTTCCCCAGGGAGAAAGCAGCCCGAATTTCCACGAGAGTAATTCCTCACAGGGGTCTTATCCTTATCCTTATCATTTTTCTAAGCTCTCATTATTATTAACCAAAACATATTGTTTTTCTAGCCAGTGGAGTGGTCCGTGCCGCCCAGGATCTGAACACACTCTGCCAGGAGGACTTCGATTTTGAGGTAACATGCAAAGATCCTACCAACCCTGCCGTGGGCCCCTTCAATAAACATATCCAACTCAATGGTGAGTGAACTAAGGTTTTGTGTAAGCCATTGTTATATTATTTTTAAGTCTGTGTTTTATATATCTCACATAATAAATCATCGGGTTAATGCAACGTTTTGTTTTGTCAATTATCAAATGTGACCCTCCACGACGGTATGAGTCGCATGTCACCTTTGCATGATTTTCATATTTTTACATTTTTCTGAAGAGTTTTTTATGCTCTATCCAGTGGTGAAACCCGTTTTAGAAAAGAGCGAAAACTGTTTGAGTTATAAGCCTGTGACTAAGGTGACCCTCACACTGTTACCAGACACTCCCCGGACTTGTATTAAGCCTAGCGCAGAACCGCGCGAGGTGACATGCGACTCATTTCGTGGTGGAGAGTCACAAATATTCCAATGACCTACAATTTGTTTTTAAAATTTTGTTTTTGAATTTCTGCCAATTGTACATACTTATGATAGTACAAATATGATTTGAACGCGACATTTCAAATCGAAATGTATAAATGAAAATAAACACTACGATGATGGCGACGATGAGGACGAAGACGATGATGACGACGACGACGACGATGATGACATCGACTACGACAACGACGACGATGATGATGATGATGATGATGATGATGATGATGATGATGATGATGATGATGGTGATGGTGATGATGGTAATCATCGTGCTGACGAAGACGTCGACAAAGACGAAGAAGACGGTGATTGTTATGTTGACGACTATACTGACGATGAAGATTATGACAACGACGACGATAGTGATGATCGTAACTTATCTCTCGATTCACAGGAGCAAACCAGCAGCCATCAATCAGCGGGTTGAACGTTATGAAGACCGTCCCAGAGGATAAACCGATAGGCTATGCAGTGGTCAATTTCACTGTCGCCGATGACGATCCTCCCAACTGCCAAATAGGTGTTGTCCCATCAGTGTCGCTGCAGTATTTTGAACTCGGCGGTAAGTATTGTTAAAAACAACAGGGGGAAGGGAGAGACAAGACAAGACAAGACAAGACAAGATCTTTATTATCGAGGGTAATAAATAAGCAAGAGTATATGCTTCTTTTACATCCAGCCCTCGCAAAATTTCTCTTAGAGAGAGAGAGAGAGAGAGAGAGAGAGAGAGAGAGAGAGAGAGAGAGAGAGAGAGAGAGAGAGAGAGAGAGAGAGAGAGAGAGAGAGAGAGAGAGAGAGAGAGAGAGAGAGAGAGAGAGAGAGAGAGAGAGAGAGAGAGAGATAGAGAGAGAGAGAGGGAGAGAGAGAGAGGGAGAGAGAGGGAGAGAGAGAGAGAGAGAGAGGGAGAGAGAGAGAGAGAGAGAGAGAGAGAGAGAGAGAGAGAGAGAGAGAACTCAAGTTGGTTATTGAGGCCAACTGACCCATTACAACCGGTACACATATCAAACATGCCAGCATATCTTTCTCTCTCTCTTTCTCTCTCTCAATCTCTCTCTTTCTCTCAATCTCTCTCTTTCTTTCTCTATCTCTCGCTCTCTCCTTATCTCTCTATTTCAATCTCTTTCTCAATTTCTCGCTCTCTCTCAATCTCTCGCTTTGTCTATCTCTCTTGCTCTCTCTCTCTCAATCTCTCGCACTCTCTCTCAATCTCTCGCTCGCTCTCTCTTTCTCTCTCTTTCTCTCTCTCTCTAAATATATCGCTCTCTCTATCTTTATCGTACCGCGAGAAAACTCTTTATGTAAAACGTTAAATTTTAATGTATAATGTAAAGCGCCGTGAGACTGCCATTCGGCGGTGAACAGCGCTATAAAAGAATGTTTTATTATTATTATTATTATTACTACCACATCTTTTTTTGTGTGTGTTCAGTACTCTGTTCGACCAGCTTGTATACTCAGTCATTGAACTTTGTTTCTCTGCATGTTGCAGCTGACGAAACGTCTATCATCGTGAAACATACTCTGGACTATGAAAGGTCTGACACACGAACTACTACAATCTCAGTGGTCTGTACCGACACATTTTGTACATCTTTATCAGCCACCGTTACCATCAGTATTTCAGACACTAACGATCCCATTGAGTTGTCGCCATCGCGTGTTTATGTCACTGAAGAAGAAGGATCGGTAAGTTATTCATGTATTTATCTTTTTCGTGGATCTCTTAACAAGAACGTGACTGTAGGTGAGACTAACAAAGTTGAAACAATAACAGAATGTTATACTCACCAATATTGGTGAATACAGAATGTTTTAATTTTTTTTTAAACTTTTTCTTGTGTTTTGTGTGTGTGGATAATCTTCTTGTCTTTTTCTTTAGGTATGTTGCGTTAGTTCGTGTAGTCGTTGTCGTTGTTTTGATTTTTGGACTTGATTCTTGATTTTGTTCTGCTTTGTTTGTTTGTTGTTTTGGTCGCTTTCTTTGACTATTTGTGACCCTCCACCACGAAAGGAGTCGCATGTCACCTCGCGCGGTTCTGCGCTAGGCTTAGTATAAGTCCGGGGAGTGTCTGGTAACAGTGTGAGGGTCACCTTAGTCACAGGCTTATAACTCGAAAAGTTTTCGCTCTTTTCTAAAGCGGGTTTCACCATTGGACAGAGCATAAAAAACTCTTTAGGAAAATGTAAAAATATGAAAATCATGCAAAGGTGACATGCGACTCATTCCGTGGAGGAGGGTCACATTTGTAATACTGTTTGTAACTCATGTACGTCTTCTTGTTGATTTGACTTTGCCGCCTGTATGTTTCATATATTCTTTCTCTACCAGTTTTTTTTTCATTCGTTGTCCATCATATTGAAATGAGTCCCCGGCTTTCATCGCTCCCATGCTGCCTTTTTTGTGTGTTTGTACTGTTATTTCAACAACAACAAATCCGGCAGGCGAATGTTGATTTTATTTTTGAAATATGTGTTATCATGTCCTAAAAGACACACATTTGTAAAAAGTGACATTCCTTTTAATAAGTCATCCTGCTATGTTGAATTTTACATTTGAGTTTGTCATTGTTCTTTTTAGAATGATAACCATAACAAGTCCCGGCCTGACCTCTATAACTTTAAGCGGGTCACCTACAGTCAGTTCTGATTGGTCAAAAATCATATGGTACACTTACATGTTAATAACGTATTATATTAACTTGCATAATGATTGCATTACGTTTTTTTGTAGAATTATTATGATTGCTCTTAATTTATGCAAGCTTTGTTATGGCTTCAAAGTATTTACACTGGCAGTATTTACACCGGTCGGTTCGGCAGTTCCGTGAAATGTTGATGAATCATAATCAATATTTGATTCTTCTTCTTCTTCAGCGTTCTAGAATTTGTTTCTAGTTACGTGTGAACTCGTTTGCCCATTATGGGTTCCCCACACTATGCTCTGAGAGCATAGTCAGCTCACTCCGCTTTCGTTGAGTAGGCATGCTGGGTATTTTCGTGTTTCCATAACCCACCGAACTCCGACATGGATTACAGGATCTTTTCCGTGCGCACTTGGTCTTGTGCTTGCGTGTACACACGAAGGGGGTTAAGTCACTAGCAGGTCTGCACTCTTAACCCACCAGGCGGCAGCGACCGGGATTCGAACTCACGACCTCCCGATTAGGAGGCCGACGTCTTACCACCACGCCACTGCGCCCGTCGTTGATTCAACTAAAATAGTATAATCCGATCATCAAAACCACCAATATTTGATTGAATACGCGTGTTTCCCACTTTCGAAAGTTAAAAAGTGTGTAGTTCTAGATACTAGATCTTTTTGAAACTGTTTTGCAAAGTTCGGTATTCCAAGATAGATTATTATCAATCATTACACCTGAAACTGCATGATGGTATTGTTTATTTGTTTGTTTATGGGGAGTTTACTACCGTTTTTGTTGTTGTATTTTTGTAGTTTTTTTAATGTGTAAGATTTTTTACTCCTGTAATAATTTAAGTTTGTCTTGTATTGTTTCAGATAGCGATCGCACCCCAGTGGACAGTCACAGATCAAGATCAAGGCGACAGTGTGACATACAGCATTGTCAACGATACAAGTGTCGGATATTTTGTCATCGACGCTTCCACTGGCAGAATAACAACGACACAGGTATACGACGTTGATGCTCCGGCATATAGGAACACGACCGTCATCCTTGAGATACAGGTAGGTCTGAAGAGGGGTTGAGTTAGTGTGAGAGAGAGAGAGAGAGAGAGAGAGAGAGAGAGAGAGAGAGAGAGAGAGGGAGAGAGAGAGAGAGAATGAGAGAGAGGGAGGGAGAGAGAGAGAGAGAGAGAGAGAGAGAGAGAGAGAGAGAGAGAGAGAGAGAGAGGGAGGGAGGGAGAGAGAGATCGAGCGAGCGAGAGGAGAGAGAGAGAGAGAGAGAGAGAGAGAGAGAGAGAGAGAGAGAGAGGGAGGGAGGGAGAGAGAGATCGAGCGAGCGAGAGGAGAGAGAGAGAGAGAGAGAGAGAGAGAGAGAGAGAGAGAGAGAGAGAGGAGAGAGAGAGAGAGAGAGAGAGAGAGAGAGAGAGAGAGAGAGAGAGAGAGAGAGAGAGAGAGAGAGAGAGCGGTCTCGGAGGAACAGTTACTGTGGGTGGTCTCGATATGTGTAAACTGTCATATTCTGGTCGAAAATACAAATAACGTATAATGCTCACAGGGTAGAGATCGAGGAGGCTCGTCAAGCACAACTACAATGACAATAAACATCAACGACATCAACGATAACGCACCGACCTTTGCGGGATCGCAACTTACCATCAAGGACGTCAGTGCCTGCACAGCCATTGGGACTACGGTGGGCAATATTACTGCCACAGACGCAGACACAGCTTTTCAGGGTAAGTTTCCTTATGGCCCTGTCACACGACCGTTTTAACGCCTGCGTATGCCGACGTATGGGACATTTGAATAAGTATTTGAATAAGTACGCTGGCGTACGTCGAATACGCTATGGGTACGTTTTGTATACGTTAAGAGGACGCTGAAGCACGCTGGCATACGTCGTAGTACGCTGAGCACGCAGCAAAGTTTTGTGCATGGCTACCGAAGTCCGGCCTTCGTCGAAGATTGCTTTACAAAAATTTCAATCAATTAGATTGAAAAATGAGGGTGTGACAGTTCCGCCTCAACTTTTACAAAAAGCCGGATATGACGTCATCAAAAGTATTTATCGAAAAAAAGGAAAAAAACGTCCGGGGATATCATTCCCAGGAACTCTCAAGTCAAATTTCATAAAGATCGGTTTAGTAGTTTGGTCTGCATCGCTCTACACACACACACACAGACAGACAGACAGACACACACACACACACACACACACACACACACACACACACACACACACACACACACACACACACACACACACACACACACACACACACACATACACCACGACCCTCGTCTCGATTCCCCCTCTAAGTTAAAACATTTAGTCAAAACTTGACTAAATGTAAAAAGAAGAAGAAATAAGAACTTCAGGATAACGATTCACACTGTCCGATTCACACACCAAAATATACCCTGACACGTTTTTCTTCTGCATACTTCACCTTTCCATAGCGATCACCTTTCCATAGGGACAACCTGTCTATAACGACCAGATTTGGTCGGTCCCCACTAGGGTGGTCATTGGAGGCAGGTTTGCTTGTATTACGTTTTTTTTCTCTCTGTGCATCCGACAGGAAACACCTATCTCAGCTACAGCGGGAGCAACGGGCAATTCACCATAGCGACCACCTGTGTATAACGACCAGTTTTAGTCGGTCCGTACTAGGGTTGTCGTTGAAGGCAGGTTTGACTCTATTTTTTTTCTTCCTGTGTTTCCTACAGGTAACAACGCACTGAGGTACAGCGGGAGCAACGGACAGTTCACCATCGTCTCAGACGGTAACATCATCGTGACCTCTGCACTGACTCCTAATGTTTACAAGATAGTGGCCACCGCTACAGATGCCGGTCAAGTCCCCAGCAGCCGTTCGTCCAGTCCAACCGACGTGTCTGTCATTGTTGTTGTAAGTGAAACGGGTCATGCCAGAATGCCA
The DNA here is from genome assembly GCF_037325665.1 of Littorina saxatilis. Lineage (NCBI taxonomy): Eukaryota > Metazoa > Mollusca > Gastropoda > Littorinimorpha > Littorinidae > Littorina > Littorina saxatilis. Next base: position 33,618 of record NW_027126001.1, on the reverse strand, counting down.
TCAAAGCTGAGATCAAATCAGTTCAGATCAGATCAGATCACATCACATCACATCACATCACATTAGATCACATCAGATCACATCAGATCAGATCACATCACATCACATCACATCACACCACACCACATCACATCACATCACAGCACAGCACAGCACAGCACAGCATAGTATAGCATTACATCACTTGAGATCAGATCGCATAAGATCCCATCACATCACACCACATCACATCACATCACATCACATCACACCACATCACATCACATCACATCACATCACATCACATCACATCACACCACATCACATCACATCACATCACATCACATCACATCACTTAAAATCAGGTCTGATTAATGTCCATTTTCATTATTTCACACGGGTGGACATGGGCTACCCGAAACCACAGTGTTCCGAGAATAACGTTTGTCTCGGTGACTTTGTCACCACGTGTAGTGGAACAGCAGGTTCCCTGCCAGATTAGGTTGACATGACCTCATTTACATGATATACGAACCAACGTCTGCGTGCATGGTTTTGTCATGATATGGGTGACCTCTCTCACCTAGGTAGGAGAACAGATGAAATCATTTTTGTCTCAATTTCCAGTCTAAACATTTATTCAAAACTTGACTGAGTGTAAAAAGAAATCATAACCATTGGAGGAAGCGACCCGAATATCCTAGCAATGAAAACGAACACCACTTATGGGGGCCCGGTAGCTCAGTTGGTAGAGCACTGGACTTGTGATCCCAGGGTCGCAGATTCGAATCCGGCCCGGTGACTGACACGGGAAATGTGTGCAGACTCAGTGACGATGCCCATGTTCCATCCCCGTATCACCACTGTGGCACGTGAAAGATCTCGGTCAGTCTGCCAAGTGCAGGTGGCCGATAACATATAAACACGCCTACACCTGGGTAGCGCGACTCTGTTGCTGCTAGCTTTCCACTGGGAGGAAGCGACCCGAATTTCCAAGCGATGGGACAATGCAATAATGAACATGAACATAAAATGAAATACATCTTTGTTTCCAGGCCTGTGCTCCTGGTGTCACTGCACCACCCGCGCCAGCGACCACAACACCAGGCACCGGGCCAACAGTGACAGGAACCGGGCCAACAGTGACAGGAACCGGGCCAACGGTAGCACCCGGATCTACAACAGGAACCGTAGCATCCGCACCCAGCGTTGTACCACCCGGCTGGGTGAATCTCACAGATCCCAACGTAGCCGGTGAAACGTTGGAACACAATTTTAACTGGATCATAGCGGGGGCCATACTGGGCGGAGTTGCTGTATTGGCCACGGTGGCGATGGTGATAAAAGTCTGCTACCCCAGCCGTGATAACGCTCGCAAGATGCGCGGCGAAAATCCTCGACCACGGTGAGTTAATTGTGATGATTATTTCAGAATAACCAACAGAATTAGAGCGGACTGAAGATTTGGAGCTTCCCGGCCAAGCGTGGTCTGGAGAGTCACGCTTAGTTGATTACATGCGACCTGAAGTGGGAATCGTATTGGCTCTTCCTTAACAGAAAACAGTGTCTCTAATTGGTTCTTAATTATCGGATCCCTCCTCTAGGCAAACATAAATATTGTCCCGTGTCATCATAAAAACTTTTGCGGAACCGCAACAGTTATATATATGGGATATTCTCTGGAGCTTTGTACCAGTGGAAACCGTGTTACGAAGTTGACATTTCTTTAATTACCTGATACATGTTAACCATACACATTGATTTAATTAATAAATACTGTTTCCATATCCTCGGTCTGTAGATACAGATTTAGACAGACTTGCCCATTTTGTTTGTCTACGGTCAGTAGAATACGTCACCTTCGTAACATGTAAACCAAAGAATGTGCCTTGGATTTGAACACTAACATATATTAAGCATGAAGACAAAAATGTATTATGTATGTTGATTGCTTGTCTGTATCATTATCTAACTGGGGACCGGCACGGTTGGCCTAGTGGTAAGGCGTCCGCCCCGTGATCGGGAGGTCGTGGGTTCGAACCCCGGCCGGGTCATACCTAAGACTTTAACATTGGCAATCTAGTGGCTGCTCCGCCTGGCGTCTGGCATTATGGGGTTAGTGCTAGGACTGGTTGGTCCGGTGTCAGAATAATGTGACTGGGTGAGACACGAAGCCTGTGCTGCGACTTCTGTCTTGTGTGTGGCGCACGTTAAATGTCAAAGCAGCACCGCCCTGATATGGCCCCTCGTGGTCGGCTGGGCGTTAAACAAACAAACAAACAAATCTAACTGGGGTATTACTGACAAAAAGTGAAGAGAATACATTCTAGATGCCATTTAACACACGTTATAACCATTTACAGAACAGAAAATGCATGACACAAAATACAGCTCTGGAGAATAACACATATATGTGACCCTCCACCACGGAATGAGTCGCATGTCACCTTTGCATGATTTTTAATTTTTTTACATTTTCTTAAAGAGTGTTTTATGCTCTATCCAGTGGTGAAAACCGTTTTAGAAAAGAGCGACAACTGTTTGAGTTATAAGCCTGTGACTAAGGTGACCCTCACACTGTTACCAGACACTCCCCGGACTTATATTAAGCCTAGCGCAGAACCGCGCGAGGTGACATGCGACTCATTTCGTGGTGGAGGGTCACATAATTATACAGATTTATGACCATGACTTATGATTGTATTTTAAATGTTATTATATTTCATAGAGAATACTACATGGCTTCCTATGTGATACCCGTTTTACACGAGTTGTGTTTTTAAATATTGAACTGCGAGCAAAAGCGAGCTTATCAATATTTGAAGACACAACGAGTGTAAACCTTGTATCACACAGGGAGCCAGTAGTATTCTGTTTATATATCCTACATCCTGTACTTGTGTGTCTTTTGCTGCAAACGTCCCTCATTCGAAACGCCCAAATTGAAGATGCTTCAAAATGCAACCTCGGTCTCTTCGAAAGCCTCGTGTAATTTTTGACGTTAAAGCAAAGATACGTCATTCTAGAAAGCATAGCGTGACGTGTACTTTTTCAAAATTATTCCAGAAAAAAAAACCGAGTTCAAAAGTGTTCCAAGAATGACGTTTGTCTCCGTGACTGGGCATCACGGGCAGTGGAAAATCAGGTTTCTGCCAGACACGACCTATTCACCTGAACTGTGGATGACGATATCGTTATGACATAAGTGGTATCTCACACAATGAAAGATACAATATGATACCACTCTGCGTTAGGGTTAGAGGTAATAGTAGAGGTGTGTGTTTTGTTATATGTGAACCTATGATGATAAGTAATGTTTAACGCCCTCACAGTAAAACCATTTGGGGCATGTTCCCGGGTTTGACCCCGACTTTAGATGGGAAAAAAAGAAAACAGAAAAAAGAAAAGGGCCACCGCAAGGGAGGGATGGTTGTCGCGCTCTAGCTCCCGGTCAACGAGGCCCCCGAGCCGGAGGTGGTTCCAAGGAGAGTCATGGAGTTAGTTTGGAGATCCAGCTGGATCATTATGTGTCAGTGCTGGCAGTCAGCGCTGCCGTTGTGGGTCTCTTTTCAATGTGTGAACCTGTTTTGTATGTCTTGATGTCTTAACTGGGAATTTCCTAATAGTTTTCATGAAATGTCCGTGTGTGTGCTTCAAAAGTGTAATGCAGGAATTGCTTCTGACACAACTTACAAATGTTTTCGTTTTCTTTTACTTCTCAGAAATGATCGAGCGCGACATCCCCACAACCGTAAGTATAAACACCAATTAGTAAACACATGATTTATATATTGCTATTGTGATAGACACGTGTGGGAAATTCGGGGGGTTGTGATTGAATTCTCTCGCACAGCCCTATTCCGATGATCGGACCATATTCCGCAGGACATAGGCGAATATCCTTTCATATTTGCAATACCGCAGGAAGCAGGCGAATGTCATGTTCATATTCACAATAACAAAGACGCATGTTTCCGGATTCTTCGACGTGTATGAAGTACACACTTACCTGGCCAGCCAGGTTTGCTTCTGTGACTGGTCGACAGACGGTGCAATTTGCAACATGTTTTTCTTATCGTACTTGAAATACATTCCGTCTAAAATCCAGTTGCAGACAACAAACTGCAAAAATTAATTCAAGTAGCTGCATCTTAGCAGACGATCTTTTAAAGGTTTTGCGCAGAATCTGCAAACTCTCCTTTCCTTATGCAACGTCCATTATCTACAATGTTAAAATGAAGTTACGAGTCTGAAACATTAATATTAGTCGTTGACTTTTGACGATGACGATGACGATGACGATGACGATGATGATGACGATGATGATAATGATTATGACAATGCAATGACGATGACTACGATGACGATGACAACAATAACTACAAAGACGATGACGATAATGACGATGACGATGACGACGATGATGACGATGATGATGATGCTGGTGATGATGATGATGACGACGACGCCGACGATGATGATGATTATGACAATGACGATGACTACGATGACGACGACAACAACAACTACAAAGACGATGACGATAATGATGATGATGATGCTGCTGCTGCTGCTGCTGCTGCTGCTGATAATGATAATGATGATGATGATGATTTCACAATCACACACAGGACACCCAGACGACTACCAGCGGAATGAGATATCCCCGTCAGGCATTTCCTACCACAACATGGGAAGACCTACCCAACAGGGCAAGATCCAGGTTTACGACCCGTGGAAAGGGCGAGGCCTACCTTACTGAAAATATGCGTCACTGTACAAGGCTGGGAATGAAATCACTGCCAAGACAGCCACGGTGGAACCTCCCTTCAAAGACCCAATACAACTTGAGTTGATGAACATTTACTTGAGGGTGAAAGTGGCTTGTTCACTTCAATGCTTGTTTTTCTCTCATGTGCCAGGAGATTGGTTCTGTATAACTCTCGCTTGCTCCATTACACATGCGCTTACTTCCCTTTTGTTATTAATTTTGATCAATACAACTGGAATCTATAACAAGAATGGCAGGTTACTGGAACGTGTAATTATGAACAAAACAAAACGTTACAATCAGTAAACGTACCAATGACCAATCAATCTTGTTTTTGTTAATCTGAATTGTGGAACGTTAGCAGTCGAACTGTTTTTGGATTTGTAATAAAGTACGAGGAAACCGGGTCTTACAAATAAGAGAGTCGAACAATTGTGACCCTCCACCACGGAATGAGTCGCATGTCACCTTTGCATGTGATTTTCATATTTTTACATTTTCCTGAAGAGCGTTTCATGCTCTATCCAGTGGTGAAAACTGTTTTAGAAAAGAGCGACAACTTTTCGAGTTATAAGCCTGTGACTATGGTGACCCTCACACCGTTACCACAGTCCCCCCCCCCCGGACTTATATTAAGCCTAGCGCAGAACCGCGCGAGGTGACATGCGACTCATTTCGTGGTGGAGGGTCACAATTGGGCTAACTTGACAGAGGTTATGAACAAACAAAATCTGCAACAGGGTCTTGAAAGGGAGGGAGTCTTAGATGGGGGGGGTCTCAAAAGGGGGGTTCCACTTTATCGCTCTTCGTGGCCAGAGAGGGAGCAGTGTAAAGCCCGCTAACTACTAACTAACAGGGAACTAGGTTAGGCGAACTTTGCACTACGTCATCAAATTAGGGGATTCCCCTATTCGTTCGAGGTTCGCCGAATCACTTTGCGTCATTTGTAACATTAGGCGAACTGACTGTTCATTGGTTGAATATTTGTGTATCTTCATCCTTGAAGAGTGACAATAATGTTTTGAACAAATCTAGAGTCTTCTCACGTGATATTTTTTGATTAAGTGACCGTGTCACCGAAACATTCGCCGCAAGTTAGTACACCAAACAAGGCACGGTGTAACATTCGCCGAACGCAGTTCGCTTGGTTTGGCTGTGGTTAGTAGCGGGTTTAATTAAGACAGTGCTTTTTTTCAAAGATACAAATCCGAGTTAACAAAGCAACATGTTGCTGCTTCGTTTTGTCACCCAATGTTACTTTTTGGACGTTATTGTAAAAACATATTTTGATAAGCGTCGAGAATTCTGAATCTCTTTGGTAGCAGTGAAACAGTCACTTGTGGTACCCTTGTTGGACTGTAGTTCCCGTGTGTGTTTGTGTTAAAGTGTATACGTTGTAACGCAATATAACCACACTACTGGTAAACTGCTCATTTTCTAGTGTTCTATTGCTATGCGTGATAATGGTTATGGAGGATACCATGTCTGTGTTTTGTTGTGATAACTCCAGGGGCGGACGAGGGGGGGTGCACAGGGTGCAGGTGCACCCCCCCCCCCCTCCAGCAATTTTTAATTTTTTTTTTAAAATTGGAAAGCTGATTCTATGACTATGTCTAAGTTCAAATGGCACCAGATGGCACCATTTTGCTTCTTTGGGCCAACATTTCTTCCGGGAGGGGGGGGGGGGGGGGCATGCCCCCGGACCCCCCTAGCAAATTCGGGCGCTTCGCGCCCATCACATTCACTTTCGATTCAAAGTGCACCCCCCCTTACAAAGCAACTGATCCGCCCCTGAACTTAAATGTGAAACATGTTCTTATGCGGTTTTTTTTGTTTTTCTAAACATATATTTACGTGAGAGTAAGTATAACAAATGTATCTTTTTACTTGGAATTTTATTCTCAATCCAGAAGCAGCTAACATGTTATGTATCGGGCGGGGATGTAGCTCAGTCGGTAGCGCGCTGGATTTGTATCCAGTTGGCCGCTGTCAGCGTGAGTTCGTCCCCACGTTCGGCGAGAGATTTATTTCTCAGAGTCAACTTTGTGTGCAGACTCTCCTCGGTGTCCGAACATCCCCGTGTGTACACGCAAGCACAAGACCAAGTGCGCACGAAAAAGATCCTGTAATCTATGTCAGAGTTCGGTGGGTTATAGAAACACAAAAATACCCAGCATGCTTCCTCCGAAAACGGCGTATGGCTGCCTAAAATGGCGGGGTAAAAAACGTAAAATTCCACTCGTGCAGAAAACACGAGTGTACGTGGGAGTTTCAGCCCACGAACGCAGAAGAAGAGGAAGAAGAAGAAGTTATGTATTGTTTTATGTATTCTTGGGTGTTTTTGTGTGTGCTGCTGTTGTTGTTGTCCGTGGTGTCTTCTTTGTTTTAATTGTTCTTTCGGTGGTAATGGTTTTAAGACAACTTTGGAGATTCAAACTACAACATCCTCAGTTGGAAACTGAACTGTTATTTTCAGTCATTCCTGCATGATTTAACGTGGTTGTGTATTTTGCGTCATCTAACATCGTTGACGACTCCACCAGGAACATCTCTGCAGATGAACCATGAGATGTACCATATGTCTGAATATAGTTATTTTGAAATTAGATTGGAATAAAAAAAAAATTAAAAAAAATAAAAACTTGCGTCCATAAACGTTGATGTCTATATCGGGAGAGAGAGAGAGAGAGAGAGAGAGAGAGAGAGAGAGAGAGAGAGAGAGAGAGAGAGAGAGAGAGAGATATATATATATAGAGAGAGATATATAGAGAGAGAGAGATAGAGAGAGATACGCAGGAACGCAGGAAATTTAATGCGAGGCCACCGGCATATACGCATGGGGGTTTGCAAAAGACACAGGAAAAAATAGGAATAAAAATCAACAACAAAATTTCATGGTTGTACAGAAACAAAAAAAATATATATCGTGGCACGAAAATTTACAAATTTTGTCTCAAAGTATCAGTCATAGCAACAATTGCCTGTTTGAAATTTCTTCATCACGTGTTTTCATGGCATAATAACAATACATGGCTACAGCTCTATTAATGTATATACTCTCATTTTGTAGCAGAAAAATCAAGGGTGGTACATGTACATTGTCAGTGAAATATTTCAAAATATATTTTACACGTAGATCCTGGTATTTTGGGCAATGTAGCAGAAAATGTATTTCGTTTTCCACAGCAGGACAAAACGGGCACGTGTTTGGTACAGCACTATAGCGTTTGTTTCCATTCAGGTCAATAATACCTAGGCGTAGTTTGACAAAAATGTTTCTAAATTTAGTAAGTGTGATATCTGTTAGGTATTTTTCCGGCTGCAATAAAGACTTGAACGAACTATACGTTGAAAATCTATCACTTTCCATTATCTTACCAAACCATTCCTGCTTATAGCAGTCAATCAAACGCTGTCTAAACGCACGCAAAAAGGCTTTTTCATGAACAACACCATCATTCAGCCATACAAAGGAAAACCCACACATATCCAAACAACGCTTTACCGAGCAAGCCCAATTTTGCAAATCAACCTCATTTCCGGGTAACCTTGAAAATCTTTTTTTATCCATCTCGTACGCTTGTCTAGGTAATCTAACCAAAAACATGTTCTGCAGCTTTAGCCAGTACCTGATAACACTGACAGTACTGTCAATGAATAAAGGGAAACGACCGAGTTCTCCATATGCCATCGCGTTTGGAGTTCTTGGTAAAACATTCAAAAATCTTTTACAAGCAAACAAATGCGGAGATTCAACAGAACGAAAGCGTGTGATACCCCATATTTCAGAGGCGTACAAAAGCATAGGTTTTACTAGCGCATCAAACAATTTAAAAAATACACTAACATCCATGCTACCTAAGCTCCACATTGTTTTCATGATTTCTACCACTTTTCCCTTGGCTCTGCCTGCAAATTCTTCTAAAGCAATGTCAAATGATAATTTTGTTGTCAATGTGACACCCAAATATTTATAACTGTTTACAACATCCATAGGTTTACCTTGATAAAACCATTTTTCTGCCTTAGATAGATGACCGCCTTTCCGAAAAACCATTACTTTTGTTTTCTTTAAATTTACACTGAGGCCAAGGGCAGAGGAGGCTTGTTCAAGATTGTTCAATTGGTTTTGGAGTCCAGCAGGTGTTGTAGAAATCAAACAAATATCGTCAGCAAAATAATTTCTTGTAATCCAGGCAAAAACTGAACACCATGCCTTCCATTTGAGGTTACTATATCGGCTACTTCAGTAATTAACAGGGAAAAAATCAGGGGAGACAACATGCAACCTTGTTTCACCCCGGCAGGGCAATCAAAAAAGTCAGACACATCAGGGCCCCATCTTACACATGACTGGACAGAATCATAAATCCCTTGTAGCATACGGAGCATTTTCGTCGAAGTTTTTATTTTTTGAAGAACGACCCACAAACTATCCCTGTCTACAGAATCGAAAGCTTTCAAATAATCAATAAAAGCAACGTACAGTTTACTTCTCCTTTGTCCATACAGACATTTCTTAATCATAGTCACAAGTGTAAAAAGATGATCAATAGTTGAATAGTTTTTTCGAAAACCAGCTTGTTCTTCACATATCTTGTGTTCACTCTCTGCCCATTTATACAGACGCCTATTTAGGATGGAAGTAAAAACTTTACTAATAGTACTCAGGAGGGAAATGCCCCTATAATTTCCAGGATTATTTACATCACCCTTTTTCAGTAAAGGAACTATCACGGACTGACTCCATTGTTTAGGAAACACACCAGTGTCATAAACACGGTTAAAGAACTTAGTGAGAAAAGAGGCAACAATATCCTCAGCTGCTTTTAGAAATTCTGCTGGTATTTCATCAATACCAGAAGCTTTCCCTGCTTTTAATTTTCGAATGGCTTGTTTTACCTCATCTAACGAAATTTGTTCATCCAATTCATAAATATGTACATCTTCCTCACTTTCTTCATTTATTACATTTTCGTTTTGTTCAGGCGTTGAAGCTGTGTGCTGTCCCAAAATGTTTTCAAAGTGATCTTTCCAGACATCGATATTTATAGTAGCACGGTTTCTCTCCCTTGGGCGAGACCGCTTTACCGTTGACCAGAACATGGAAGGATTTTTTCTGTTTTCTAGTAAAGAATCTTGTACTGATTTTCTATATGTTTTCTTTTTCTCTTTTATCATATTTTGATATTCAGATCTTTTTTGCAAATACTGTAGTTTATCCTCAACCTTTCTAGTGCGAGAGTACCGACTAAGTAATCTATTAACTTCACGTTTTCCCTCCCTACACTCTGCGTCAAACCATCGGCTCGTACGACGCTGACGGCCTCCAAAAAACACCGTGCGTCGCATGCACCGACCCTCTTCTAAAAGCGTGTTTACAAACATTGTCAAGGCAGCGTCAGAGTTATCATCAATACATGCAGCAGCGTCATCGATGGCAGTTTGACCTTGAGAGAGAGAGATAGAGAGAGAGAGAGGGCGAGAGAGAGAGAGAGAGAGAGAGAGAGAGAGGGTGCACCTTATTGAGCTTTGTATGGAGCATTTAACTGAGTATACGGGCCAAGGCTATCACATTCAAAGCTAAACTTATATAGCCTATGATTACAGCCCGTATAGCTCTAAGCAGAGATCTGCTACAGTGACGGAAAGAATGCTATCACACCATTGAAATGACATTCTTTCCGTCCCCTATAGGCGACGAAATAGGTCACACTTTTGAGTGGAAAATGCTTCGACGCCGGAGCGGGTACTGCACCCAGTGCGGTTCTAGTGCAAGTGCACTACAAAGTGCGCTTGCACTACAACGGCACTGGGTCCAGTACCCGCTCCGGCGTCGAAGCATTTTCCACTAAAAAGTGCACAAAATTTGACCTATTTCGTCGCCTATAGGGGACGGAAAGAATGTCATTTCAATGGTGTGATAGCATTCTTTCCGTCACGTGACGTCTGAGCTATACCAGCTGTTTAGCTTTGAATGTGATAGCCTTGGCCCGTATACTCAGTTAAATGCTCCATACTAAAGCTCAATAAGGTGGGGAGAGAGAGAGAGAGAGGGAGAGAGCGAGCGAGAGAGCGAGAGAGAGAGGGAGGGAGAGCGAGAGAGAGAGAGAGAGAGAGAGAGAGAGAGAGAGAGAGAGAGAGAGAGAGAGAGAGAGAGAGAGAGAGAGATATTTGACACATTCGTCTGGTATAGTACGCATTAGCTTAAATAAATGCACAGGCAAGACAAAAATAACGCTTAATTTACCAGATTCAAAGTATTATCACAAGAATCAGCTATTAGTTAAACGTATACAATTAATTTAATTAAATCGAATTTCACATACAGTAGTGTTGAATAACTCCTGATCAATAGTCACGTAAAATATTAATATTGTAAAACAACCACAACAACAACAAAAACAACACCAACACCAACACCACCAACAACAACAAATAATACATCAAGTCAAAGTGAAACGTTTAAATGTCGTTTAATTTTAAACTTCTACAAATACATGGAAACTTCTTTAAATTTCTAAATATTGTAATGAGCAAGTTAACTAAATCACACATCAACAGAAAATGTAAATCTACGAAATGTATGCAAGAAAAATGTATTCGGATTTTCAATTCTCTGTTGTTTTATAATTATCTTATAGATAGATATATTATTTTTAGATTTATATGTTACATGCTTTATGGATACATTTATTGAGTTTACGCGTTAAGCTGATTGATTGAAGCTTGTTTCACTCAGGGCACCAGAGAACAGAGAAAACTATAACAACACTTGGCGCCCTCAAGAAATAATATTATCAAGTAGGCGTGAGATAGGTGATTTATGAGACACTGTCTCGAATCTAACCGTTTGACAACATTTTTCAATAATGACTTGCAATTAGTGTCGCCCTCGGTGTGTGTGTGTGTGTGTGTGTGTGTGTGTGTGTGTGTGTGTGTGTGTGGGTGTGTGTATGTGTGTGTTTGTGTGCGTATGTGTGTGTGTGTGTATGTGTGTGTGTTTGTGTGAGTGTGAGTGTATGTATGTGTGTGTGTGTATGTGTGTGTGTGTGTGAGCGTGCGTGTGCGCGCGCGTGTGTGTGTGTGTGTGTGTGTGTGTGTGTGTGTGTGTGTGTGTGTGTTTTAGACACAATAAGGTTCAATTATTGTAAAGTGCCATTACATACACTAACATGGGACGACTTCGGCTCTTAAATAACTGGGACCTGAATAATACAAGTGCTACAATCGTGTGTGCAATGCACAGAAAAGATACACACGTTAATGTCGCCTGGCTAGGGTGATGTACGGTATGCAACATTATTATTCTTGTACAATCGCCACGTACAACATACTTTGTATTGTTCAAAACTAAGGAACATGGAAAGAAAGAAAGACAAACATGTGAATCTACAACAGGAAATTAGCTATATGTCGCAATATCAGGATACATAGGCTAAACAAACTAAAGGGTTATGACAAACAATGTTTGCGCGTTTATTGACTTGCGTTTGGGTTTGGCCTAATGTCTTCTTCATTCCATTTCTGCACATACTCCTCTCCTATAGAGTTGGTATGATTGTTGAGAGTGTTAGCTGTGTATGTGTGTATAAAATTATATAGTGTGTATTGCATATATGATTATTGTGTGAACAGTACATGTGGTGATTTGTGTCTGTATGCTTAATTGTTGTATGTAGGTTGTACTTCTAATTGTTCTATTCTGCATATATAATATATGTTCTTTTGTAAAGGGCCTAGAGCAGGTTAGGCACTTAAATATGTCCAGTTATTATTATTATTATTTACATTTTCATAAATTTGAGCAATTAAAATTCTCTTGCACACTGAACATGCAATCCTACTGCTGCGTTCTTTTGAAAGATACCTCATGTTTACAAGACAATTTTTTTTCATTTTGATTCGCATGGACATGGAGGAAAGCATGTTGTGCTTTCACAGTTATCATATCTATATTCTTCGTGAATCCTTTCATGCTTTAACAAAAACACACCCAGTAATATTCAGTTGTTTGTCATGCTTATAACTCGATGCTATTGTGGATTGAAACATTAACCCAAGAAACGACCTCAAATACAATTTTATCTTACATAGTCATTGACACGTTTGTCATGTTTAATCTTCAGAATTTAATCTTGCAGTATTGTTCAAAAAGCACAACTTCAGATATAGTCTCCCAAAGAACAGTATTTAAATGTATGTTTTTTATTCGGCAGTACCTACTTAATACTCCATGTGCATATGCAAGTGACACTTTTCATGTCTGGAGAACCATCAGGATTGCTGGACTCAAAACAACGGCTGTGCAGAGAAGTCCAAATGTGAGCTCGTTGGTTACAGCGGCGCTGTCAAGGCAGTCTCCTGGCTCTGAGTTTTGAGCCGTGCAGTCCTGGAGAAAAGTAACGAAAAAGGTATCATACTTAGCATAACAAACATCATTGGTGTAACATGTCACAGTGTCTAAAAAAAACAAAGGAATGTAAGCGGTCTAAATGTCCACGAAATGTGCTACAACAGTGAGAGTTATGCCGAACCAATCTCCTGGCACCTGAAACAATAACAATAACAATAACAATAACAATAACAATAACAATAACAGCACTTTATTGTCGATCAAAATATTGCATGGAAATGGACAATGTTCTTCGGCACACCCTACCTGCCTGTAAAGAACAGTCATTGCAATTAACAGGCGATTTTCTCCCCAACATTTCTCAGTATTTATTGTATGAATCATCCTTTTTGCAAGGCTTGTGTTTTGTGAAAGGCCCACTTGTTGAAAGCCCACTCCGCCTCATACCGGCACGGTTGGCCTAGTGGTATACCGGTAAGGCGTCCGCCCCGTGATCGGGAGGTCGTGGGTTC
>NW_027126001.1:0-15000 GCF_037325665.1 Littorina saxatilis | reverse complement strand
AAAGAAAGAAAGAAAGAAAGAAAGAAAGAAAGAAGGAAAGAAAGAAAGAAAGAAAGAAAGAAAGAAAGAAAGAAGGAAAGAAAGAAAGAAAGAAAGAAAGAAAGAAAGAAAGAAAGAAAGAAAGAAAGAAAGAAAGAAAGAAGGAAAGAAAGAAGGAAAGAAAGAAAGAAGGAAAGAAAGAAAGAAAGAAGGAAAGAAAGAAAGAAAGAAAGAAAGAAGGAAAGAAAGAAAGAAAGAAAGAAAGAGAAAGGGAGAATGTACGTTCTGGCTCACTGATTCCGACAGACCCTAAATATTAACGCAAAATAGGCTTCTGGACTAAACTTTTACTAAAATGAAACATGCGACAAAATCAGAAAAATACTGCATAAATCCATACCAAAAAAAATACAGTAAAGTAAGGTTGTTTTGAACCAATGCCGGGTCTGTCGGAATCAGTAACCCAGAACGTACATTCCCCCTTTCTCTCTGTGCAACGCTAAATTTAGTTTCCATTGAAATATTAACTAGTTGCAGCCAGCGTGCGTATTGATCCAATCGTCGGCAAGCCCAAGACTACCGTATTGATCTGGTAAAAACAAACAGCAAGCCTGTCTTCTATATTCCTCCAATGGCAAGACAAGATTAAATCATGTGATAGCAACAGTTACGTCACGTCCGCCCAACACTTGGTGTTGATAGTAACATAGCCTGGTGATTTTGCCATTTCATTCCGGACTCGCCTGCCGTGCAGTTGTGTTTTCTGTGAGAGAAGTGTTTTTACTGTCACTATATTTGCTAAATATTTATGTCTCAAGATAGCATTTCTGAAGAATTAGAGAGAGAAATTCTTGAATCACAAGTTGCTCATCAAAATCTATTAGATTTTTCAACACAGTCATCAACTTTAATTTTACATTCACCAACTATGGATATACCGGAATCATTGAGTGAATGGAATTCTGAGCAGTTTTTAACTATTGAAGAGCACCTCAGTTACCTCAACAATTTTGTTGAAGTATTATCGCAAATGAAAAATGAAGGGCCATCTCAGAGTGGAAAACTACCTAAATTTCCTTCACGCCCAAAACGGAAACTTTCAGATTTGTATGGAGGAAAACCAAAGAAAACCAAAACAACAATGACGTTCAATGAACTCCACGAATATTTAAAGTCAAAAATTGTTGATGTAAGCATGAAAGTTAGGAAGGAAGTGTTCTTTTTTAATCCGGAAGATATCACATCATCAGCAAGTGCCATTGAAAAGTTAGTTGAGGGATATAGACACATACAAAGACAGGAGGCAACTTCAATGGGCTTCAATTTGCAATATGGAATGGTTCTAGAAATCGCATTTAAGTTTTATGAAGCAGAACAAGGCATTCATAATGAGACCTGGGATGGCTGGTTGGAAAGAAACGTTAAAATTTCTTCTACGTATGCACGGAGATTGAGGGAGATTGCCCGTTTACTATTTCCATACAGAGCCAAATTCAGCACAGTTGGGATGTCTTTTTATGAAGTCTTCAACATGAGAAAAGAACTCAAAACCATGTTTGAAAAGAATGAGGATATCAGGCTTTATTGGGCTGAGAAAGTGACGTCAATGGTTCCAAATATACATCAACAGCAATCACAAGAGTAGGAAAAAAGAGTTAGAGCTAACACTGCAATCAGGTCACGCAACTGCCAGTTGCGCCAAAATAGGTCAACACCCTGCTTCGCGATTGGGCTGAGAAAGTGACGTCAATGGTTCCAAATATACATCAACAGCAATCACAAGAGTAGGAAAAAAGAGTTAGAGCTAACACTGCAATCAGGTCACGCAACTGCCAGTTGCGCCAAAATAGGTCAACACCCTGCTTCGCTTCGCTTCGCTTCGCTTCAAAGGCTGCCTTCGGGCGGCCGCCGAGTGCACTTTATGCAAATGACTTGTTTATTGATTCAAGCTTTGACAAGTGTACTTGGTGGCTGCTTTGAAACTCAACAAAGCCTAGTACTCCCCTTTCACAAACACTTCCCAAACGCAAGCAACTTCCTCTCCCCCGCTGCAGTCAAAACAAAGCTGTCATAGCGGGTTTTCCCGATTGACAAAAATTCTTATTACACACTCAGACTATTTGCGTTTGTTCTCCAGTGTCCAATTGCATAAGAATATTCTGGTGATGAATAAACGCGCTTTGTGTCATTAGCATCTAAAGATTTCTTGTTTACAATAGTTGTGTTGATCTGATGAAGCGCGGAACTGATCTTAGGGTTGTCATGGTGAAACACTCGCTTCTGAAACAGTGCTTCCTTGTAGTTATCATGCGATATGCTCGACTTTACAACCTGTTTGCTTACACCCTTTGCTTTTTTAACCACCCCTTTCTCACTTGCAACACTGTACATCTTTGCACGCAATCCAACATACTCCTTAATTATCTTCCCATTCATTTCATCTTTCATCTTTCCAATAACCTTCTTGTTAACATTTGAGTGCAATTGTGATTCTTTAGGGTAGTCGCAAGTGTCATAAAAAGAATCTTTTCCTTTTACTGCAGGACTTTCAGCTTCTAGATCTTTGTAAATGTCATCCGCTGGAATGTCAAGTAAGAATGAATCTGTGTCTGTGTAAAGTACTCTCGATTTGGGATATCTTGGTTTCAAATAATCATACAAAAACTCAAGCATCAACAGTTTTGACAACTCTAGCACAGTAAAGCCTATGAATACTGGTTTGTCAAGCTTGACTACAAGTTTTTTCATTAAGATACCATACAGCTGTTCATGAAAGTATTTAAAGTTTTGATACTGTGGTTTGGATGTCAGCTTGATGGCCTCATTTTCTCTTGTAACAAGTCTAACATCCTTTCTCTTGTGTGGGTTTTCCATTGTCTTACCAAAGCAACTGTTGTTCATCAGTTTAAAAAAGTCTTTCTCTGATGCATCAGCGGCTTTGGTTCTCAGTTCTGTGTTTTTCATGATGTAAGGTTTCATAAACTGTTCTTGATCAAATAAAATTATACGATGAACAGCCTTCAAAATTAATCCATGTCTAATGTAAAACTGTAACAGTCTGTAGTGACACACATACTTCTTTTTGTGAAATAGATTGGGCACCAGCTTTGGAGGTTCTCTTGGGTTTACTTTTAACCTCTCAGCCGCTAAAGGATAATCATTATGTAGATCATGAAGTGATAGTGGATAGTCTAAGTCAACTTCTAGTATCCATCCCTTTCGACTGTCTGGGCCTGCTTTTAATATTGTCAGCACAACACATTGTGAAAATGGTCCTGAATAGATCTTAAAGTTCCGAAGTGGAAGCGTCTGACACATTGCCCAACCATACAAATTGTTTGCATCTAGATACATGATGTAATTAGAAGGTTTCATAGGATCAAAGTCGTCCAAGTATTTGTTGTTGGCTTTGCAGTAATTGTGTGAAGCCATACTGATTCCTCCACGTAGTCCATTTTCAATCATCTGAAGTGTAGGAAGATCTGATAGCAAGTCAATCTTTACTCCTGTAAATCTAAGAAATGCATCCCAGCTCATGCCTGGTGCAGATATGTAATGTGAAGGATCTAGATTGTAGTGCTTCATACATGTTCTTCTGTAATTCTCAAATATATCTGCAAGTAAACAAACATCAGCCAACAAATATTGATCATGATAATCACCCATTGTATTACATCCTAATTTATTCCATGCAGTCTTAGCGTGTTCATAGTCTTCGTCACTTATACCTTTACCCTTCAGCCGTGAGAAGTAAGCATCCTTTGGTGGTAACTCATCTTCATCAAACCTCTCCCACGAATCCATGTATTCATATGGATAGACTCCCTTTCTAACTAAGTCACTGTCAAAGTACTTACATGTGATTGGGAAAGCAGTTAGTGATGAAGATAAAGACTCAAGTGTTCCCATCAGATGTTGAGCAGAATCGTAGAAGTGTAAACTATTCAGAGTAAAGGCCATGTACTTTTCTGAAGACTGCGCAATGCATCTTGCTTTGTATTCATCAGTTACTGCCTGCATGATCAGATGTGAATCATAACCGCGCAAGTTATGGAAGAAGATTGGAAGCTTCCAAGTCTTAGGATCAAACTTTAATTGTAGATTACATTTGCTGTGTGCTGCTCCTCGGAACTGCCCACTTACATGATCATGATCTCTTACTATTGGATTGTCTGTGTTTGGTGTTAGACTTTGTTCGCATATCCAACACTGTGTGGTAGAGTTAAACTGTTCTTGGTCTTCAGGTTTCATAACAATGTCTGAAAGATTCAGTTGTTTGGAGCAGTCATTTCGCACTTGGTTCATTTGCTGTAAGAAGTTCTTTGCTGCATTAGGTCCTCTGTACAATTGCGGTTTAGAATGTTTACCATCTGAACTAACAACAATAAATGCATATGAACAGACTTGATGATTACTTAGAGTTACTGTTTTAGGTAGGTCTTTTGGTAAAGGTCCTTCATATGGCACAATGATAGATTCAAAGTCAGCATAAACAACATAAGGACTTTTCTGTAGTTTGCATACATTCTTAAAATACACTTTGCTGTCTGGCGGTGGTGTTGTTAACTTCACAACCGCATCATCAACGCTCTTACAATGTTGCTTGTGTATAAGTGCTGCATGAATTGATGGAATACGCAAGAGACATCGCCTACAAAAGTCTTGTTTACTATTGTGATTGCTTGTGCTCGCCATCAGTCTACTCATTGTACGAATCAAAGTGTAATGATATTTTACACCATCAGTCATTAGTAACATGTCAACATGGTTAGTATCACAATCACCAATCGTTGGTGAGTTCTTTGATATTCTGACTGGTTTCAGTTCATCTTCCTCATCCCACGTGTAAACATTTACGGTGATGGGTTTGTTTTGCTGTTCAAATTTGTCAATGCTTGTAATGCTGACAGGAAATTCAATACCAGTAAAGTTTAGTTTATTTCTGTATGCATGATAGTTAGACACTCTTTCTGCATTTTTCTTTACACTGTACAGTCTTGCCAGAACACACCACATAAAACATTTGTCATCATCATTCTTTATGTTCAGCACAGCACGTTTTTTGACAAGAGCAGGAGGTAAAGGTATGTAACTTCTACCTCTGATGGGGGCAAATTTACTTAGCTTCAATTCTATTTTTAGAATTTCACCTTCTGACCATCCGGATCCTTTCATCTTTGCATCCTCTGCAGCTTGCTCAAACCGTTTCATCATTTCATCTGCCCAGTTTCCATTCAATTCTGCCATAGAATTAAGTGCTAGTTGTCTGGTTGAAACATGAACTTCTAGCACCTCATCACTGACTGTTTTGTATTTTATTAAACTGACTATCTGCGCTTTTACTGGAGGTTCAATCAACAAATTGTTTGGAATTTGTTCAATGGCGTCTTGCACACTGGACTGCACATTTTGAGGATCCGTTACTTGTAATTCAACGGTGTCAAATACTGTCGATAAAGATTCTAATACAGAGTCTTCCATCGCTGTGAGTTTGATTTTATAACTCAAAATAAAAATATAAATTAAAAAAATAAAGTTGCTTCCATTTTTGTTAACACTATAAAATCTGAAATAAAAAATCATTTAACATTTGTACCACGTGGAACTAATTGTAATTCCTCTTTTACAAAGGCTCTTTGCGGTGCTGGTTCTCTCAAGTAATATATAGGTGGATTTGTCTCTACTACTCTCTTGATTTCATGAATGTCAATACTCCAGATTGGATCCGTTGCACGCTTCCTGCTGTCACCCTCAGCTTCACCGGGTGCATATAAATATCTGACTTTCTGATTGAAAGGTAGTAATGCCACTGGTGTTGTTGACTTTGGAGCAACAGGTATTGTTTTCTGTTTGATTGCATCAACTGGTCTTAACCCTGTAGCTTTAAATACCTCCAGATTCATTGCTCTAAGTACTGATGGTAATCTTTTGACCCATTCAGTGTTACGCAATTTACTTTCTGTGTCCAAAAATTCCTGATGGTACTGATATGAAAACAGTTTTTCTGCCAACTGTTTGTTAAAGCTCTCAACAATAGCCTGTGACCTGTGGTTTCCTGGAATACCTCTCTTCACTGTAACATGATGTTTTAACAGAAGCTGGTTGACAGCTCCTTTAAACTCCTTACCATCATCGCACTGAATCATTCTGGGATACTTTAGTGGTCCACGTCTGTAAATTTCTTGCAGGGCAACAGCTGTAGCTATAGCACTTTTCTCTGTCAACGGTTCAGCATCTTTGTATCTTGTTGCAACATCAACTACAGTCAGTGCATACTTATATTTCTTCCTTCTGACTGTGTCGTGCGGTAAATACAGCAGGTCTATTTGATGAGTGTCATTCGGTTTAATGTTAACAAAGTGTGGTCGTGTAATTTTTCTTGGTGCAGGTAAATAGATCTGCCAAACTGCCTGCTTTGACAACCATTTCTTTGCTATATCTTGAGAAACACCTGCTGCGTCACTGAGCTTGTCAATAGCAGTTCTTCCTTTCCAGTATCCTTTTGGGGAATAATATATTTTAGATAACAAAGCATCACTCATGGTTTTTTAAATGACAGAATATTAAGATTTGACAGCACGCGCAATAAAGTAAACAACAGCCATACCAATAACAATGAAAACAATCTCGCCCACCTTCTGCTCTTCTGAAGGCTGATAAAAGTCACCCAGTTTTGGAGGAGCACTTGTCTTCATTTTCTTTCCAGTTACAAGATAGTATTCTTGAATGGCTGCATCAACATTGGCAAAGGTTTTGTTTGCATGTCCTTGCTGCCTGAGTTTATCATTCATAAAGTCTAACTGCGCAATTCGTTTCTTCTCGTATTCATCCTGTGCTTTCTCCAGTTGTTCCATGGCTTTGTTGTGCCTTTCCCTCTCTTCACCATTTTGCAGTTTAGAAAACAAATAGTTGCTGCCAGAAAATGCAAGCGCATTTACAATCGCACCTCCCACCATCATAACCAAGCTAGCCATTTTATTGTCTTACATGTTTATATTTTCTGGAATAATTCCTTGCTTCACCAGGAAGTCTTTTGTTGCAAAGGAAGCTGTCACAACACCAATTAGTTTAGCACCGTCTTCGAAGTCTAACTTTCCCAAGTCGGCTGGTTTCATTCTGAGGAGACTTTTACCCAGCATTGTGTAACCTACACTCAAGCCTCCAATCACTGCAGCGTGATAAACTAGATTAACTATTGTCTTTTCAGAACTCATTTTTATGTTATCAAAATTAAAATATTAAAATTATTCCATATGAAATGAATCCACTGCAGGTACTACTGTGGGCTTTGTTATTGTTTGTACTGCTTTGTTTGTTGGTTTTGGTGTTTCTAATTTTGGTGTTTCTGATTTTGGTGTTTCTGACACTTTATATTTGCCTTGCCAAAGTTTGTAAAGCAAGTATCCACCTCCTCCAACAACAGCTGCTACAGCTACTTTTCTGTATGATAGAAATGAAGATTTTAATTCTTGATCAGTTTGTGTGACCTTAGTCACTTCAGGAATGTTTGGTGTCTGCTCAACTTCAGACATAATGTTCTGCTTTGCCTTTTGATTTAACTTTTTTTGTCTGTTCCATTCGGCTAGTTTTTTTCCTGCTTCTACTCTACCAGGTTTCTTTGTCACTGTGTTCACTTCTGGTATTTTCGTCTGCTCCACTGTCTGCTTCAACTGATCCGTCATCTTTTTTATTCTGAAAATTAATGTGTTTGAAAGTAATTAATCCAGCAACAAATGGTACTAATAAAGCACCAAATCGATAATACAGGCCACAGGCAAGAGATTCGAGGGACTTGGAAACAACAGGGTCATGAGTTAGATCATGTGTTAAGTCTTCCTCCGAGTCGAGAGGTGTAAAATGTCCAAAAATCTTTGTGTACAAACCTATAACAGTCTGTCCAATACTTCTAACCATCTTAGAACCAAGCACTGATTCATACCGTCCATGATACTTTTCTATATCTTCTGAGGAAAGATGTTGTACTTCTTCCACAGTTAACTGCTGCCCAAGGTAGTGTTTTGTTTTTCCACAAACAGCAAGTGAATACAATCTTTCTTTTTTATCAGGTATAGTCCTACTGTCACAGATTTCAATATCTGTAGCAGTCTGCATCAGCAATTCATCACAGTTCATTTTATTTTGATGCAGAATAAAATTAAAATCTAGTAATTAAACTTGAGTAAGAACTTAGGTAGGAACTTAACAAGAACTTAGGTAGGAACTTGAGTAAGAACTTAGGTAGGAACTTAACAAGAACTTGAGTAAGAACTTGACAAGAACTTAGTAAGAACTTGACAAGAACTTGACAAGAACTTGAGTAAGAACTTGGTAAGAACTTGAGTAAGAACTTGACAAGAACTTAGCAAGGATTTCTACAAACATACATACTGAACTGGTTGATCAGTTTTTAAAACCAGTTTCGAGTGCTTAGAAGATTTCAGATTATTCTTTATTCTTTCTCTCTCCTGTTTGTTTTCAATGACATCATTTTCTCGAAGACACTCTTCAAAACTGTCACGGTCCTTTGAATAGAACAATGTTATTGTTTTGAGTTGCTCTCTAAAGTCTTTCAGAACTGCATTGTATTTTTGTGTTAATATCCAAACTGATATTAATGCATGTCGTCCACTGAATGCAAGCTTTGCTAGTGCACTTTTCTTTCTAACAATGTCACGTTCTGCTGCACAGTCATCAATAATAAACAGTGTTGGCGTGTTCTGAAAAAGATCGAAATAATGCTCCAAGCAAACATTTAGACGATCAGAAGGATTTACAATAAATATATTTTGATCAGACCATATGAATTTTCTCTCCTTGTATGTTCTGTTATGCTTTATGGTTGGACAGAATATGACTATGTGTTCAAAGTGATTTATGTAAACAGTCTGTAATAAATCCAAAACATATCTTGTTTTACCGCAACCTGTTGCCCCACAAATCAAAGAACAGTGTGGATCTTTTGGAAGAAAATCTAGATACTTCATTTTAACACGTTCAATAAACAATATCCTGTAATCTGCTTTCAGAGATGTTTAACTGCGCATCTGACACAACAAACACGTAGATCTTAACTGATTTACTACTACTCCCTACTTCCTTTTCAATTTGTATTGTGATTCCTTCTGATCCGTTTTCAATTCGCCTTCCACTTCCATGCAGTTTGTTGTCGTCAGTTGTTCTGAGATCCAGCCATAACGCATATTTATTTGTCAAGAAATCTTCTACGCCAACACCGTGTAAATGTAGATCTTTAGCCACAAGATCAGATGTTGGGTCTTTCAATCTTCCTCCAGTAAAGTACTTTCTTGCTTCATCATAGTGTTGGTATGGCAGCATGCCAGATGCAAATATTTGGTTTGGCTGCCCTTCAATTGTGCAATATACTCTATTGATTAGTGGATTGTAAAACTTTTCTATTTGCCTTTCATATGAATCTTTTGGTTCCTCAAACAACATAAGTATTCCCTTCATTGACCTAGCTGGTGTATTCAAGTTAATGTTCCAGATTGGATCAGCCTGGCTTTTTGAAAGTGTACTGTGATTCAACACTCTTTCATAATAGATAGGCA
This sequence comes from Littorina saxatilis, assembly GCF_037325665.1. Taxonomy (NCBI): domain Eukaryota; kingdom Metazoa; phylum Mollusca; class Gastropoda; order Littorinimorpha; family Littorinidae; genus Littorina; species Littorina saxatilis. Next base: position 5,452 of record NW_027126001.1, on the reverse strand, counting down.
GCTTAGAACTGTACTGATTTTCTATAAGTCTAGCCAGTTCAGGATGGTTTACAACATCAAACTCTAAAGAAATTCCAGACACCTTATACTTTGCTTCCGGGTCTTGTGAAAGCATAACACGATCATAACTATTGAAAGTCAGGTCGTATGACAGCCTGTCACGCAATGCTCCTTGATAGAAGGGAGGATGTGAATTTATGAGTTCAAAGTCAAGTGGAATACAAAATTTGTTTCCAAAAGCAACATTGACAGCGTTATCTTTTTTGTTGTCAGCTTTATCTCCTGCTCCTATTCTAACTTTTATCCCATTGTCTGACTGAATCCCTTGAAACACTCTGTTTTTCTTTTCATTGTCAGTCAACCAATTATCTGCGTAAACTAAAAATACATCTGCATTATTCAATGACATCACTTCCCGCCCTTCCAGTTTGACAGTAATCTTCCTCACAATTGCTCTTCCTACATTATAAGCCAAAGTCCTATTTTCATCTGAGCCAGATTCTAATTCTAATTTGAATGATAGTCTTACAGTGCCTGGTACAATAACATCGTTCTTACCTAGATTAGGAAACCTAACAGTAAGTATTTCATTCTGATCAATAGTAGAAGGATTATTTGTAACTATAACTGTTTGCCTTATTCCTTTTACCCCGAGAGGTTCTTTCAGCCTTCTGTAAGGATCAAGAACAGAACCGAACGATTGTGCCATCTTTTTTTATTTTCAAAATAAAAAATAAGTTACAAATGGCAGAAGGTGGATTTGAAGATTTATTTGAGCCAGCGGACGACATGAGCGAAGCAATCCCTTTGGTTCCCTACCATCATTCACTGCATTATGAGGTGGCACGACATGAACTTCTGGAAGGTAAAGTTAGAGATTTCTACAAAAGTTTAGGAGAAGAACCTGATGTTTTAGATCCAAACCAGTTCAAAATGGAAGCAAATCATTTATATACAACTAGCGATAAAGGAGAAAAAGTCCAACTTACATATAAATCTAATCCTGCTAAGTTTCTATCAAAAGTTTCACTAAAACAAAAACTTACTGCTAATCGACTTAGGCAATTAGATATTGTGCCTAGCACACGGTCATCATCTTCCCATGTTGTTTCCTTACTTCAACAAGCAGAACTAGGACTACCAACTGCTACTCAAATAGAATCTGTTCCATTGCAAGATCTTAATAAACTTGCAGATGAGGCTGATCAACTTATACAAGAGATAGAGACTTCTTTTTCTGAGGAAACTTCACTGAAGACTCCACATGAACTATTACCTATGAGAGAAATAGAAGCCCTTAATCAATCACTACAAACCATCAGAGGTGAAATAGCAAATAATCTGTCAAAACTAGGTCAGCTGGATGAAGATATAAACAAAGAGAAACAAAAACTTGCTGATGCTGATGATTTGAACCTAGAACAAGAAGTAAAAAACAGAATTTCTAAGCGTTTAAAAGATTTGCAGGAGGAGAAAGCCATAAGGTTAGAAGTTCTAAGTAACAATAGAGAACAACTGAGAACACAGGTCAGCAGAATAAAAAATACAATTCAAAGAATCCTTTACGAAGACACAACTCTTGCTGAAAGAATTAGAACGCTTTTCAGAGAGCAGGGAATCACAATAGCTAGTATACTAACTGCGTTAGGATTTGCAATAAGCACATTAGTGTTAACACTCACAGGTGGCACTGTCACACCTCCACCTCCACCTTCACCTTCACCTCCATCTGATCCGGGATGGGTAAAGAAACAACTCAAACACATTGCAGAACTATTAAAGAAACTAGCAGCAAAAGCTTTGGATGCACTTCCAGGAATCATTGGTTCAATTGTTAGCTGGCTGTTATCTTTTGCAGGTAAAGTTGTTGGTTTCATGGCTGAACATCTCTGGACTCTAATAGTTTTAATTGCAGGTGTTCTGCTAACGAGAATAAAGCAAAAGTAAGCCTACACCCACTCCACCAATTACTAGAGCAGTCTTCTGCGATTCATGATCATCACTAATACTAACAGCTTGATCATCACTAGTGACAGAATGATCTTCACCTGCAGCGTGATCTTCACTTGTCACGCTTTGTTTCTGTTCATTGTGATATGGCTGTAGCATCGTTCTGATTTCTGAATTCAGTTCTTCACCCTTTCCAAGCGGCTGGGTGTCACTAGCAATAATGATTTCATTGTTATAATTTGTTATTGTTCCAATCTGCAGCTGGAGATCAGAAGGTAACATGTAAAGGCCGTTACCAACAGCAAAGTCAACTTTTGATCTTGCATAACGGAGAGAGTCTTGATACCTTTTGATGCTGGAAGGCAGATCAACTGCAGAGTTTATGACATCTTCTAAATTTGATAACAACTGTTTCTGTGCACCAAACCCTGTGCTTGTTCTCATTATGTTTGATCGTGTCTGTGCCTGCGAGCCTAGCAAGCACCACGTATATGTTCGGATAGATTCATTGATCCTTTCAACACCTGATCCAGTGAAACCTTTGCCGGTGTCTAATATAAAAGTAGTCCATGCATTGTGGTGCTCTTGTTCTATTGATCCTAACTGTACCTGCACATTTGAAGAAAAAGATGTATGACCTGGCCAGTAATCAAAATTATACCTCCTGTGGACACCCCATAAATATAGTGTTCCCATGCCATGGTTTTTGTCTTGCTTTTGCCTAAAGTCGGTCTTAAAATCTATATTGAATTCATTGCAGAGACGCTCATACACTTTCATGTTTATCCTATTGTTGAATGGGTTCCAGCTCTTTTCATGCGGCATTGGTGCCTGAAGTTCAGACAAGATTCTCCTGCACTGATAGTAAACGTGAAATGTGTACACACACTTTGTCAGTAAGTTTGAATTATTCATGTGGTCTGCATAGGACACTCCACATCCTGTGGTTGCACAGAATATTGCAAAGTTTAACTGATTCTGATAGAACTGAATTGGGTGAGAGTTCCACATCTTTGGAACACTATCATTTTTGATTGGGGGATTTAGGTAAGAATGGAATGGGTCAGGCACTTTAACGCGAATGGATTCTGTTTCTGTTACAGCAAAGTCCAACTCATGGAAAGAAATAGTCTTTGGATTGTAATATGGTCCAGTTTTGTATTTAACGTCTTTGTTGAATTTATACTGAATCATTTTTGTTGTTGAATAAAAAATGTTTATCACACTAACAAATGTGAAGACTAGTGTGCCAGTTAAACTTGCAAACCCTATCAACAATCAAAATGGAGGAATGAAAGTTGCACTGCATGAAATTATGTACAAGGTTACTTGGTATAATATCAGTAAAAAAAAGGCTAACAACTGGGTTAGAATTAATGGTAAAACACATTCTGTAGAAGATGGTTACTATGACTTCTGCACTTTAGAGAAAGAATTGTTTGCTCCAGTAGGTATTACAGCGAGTTTAAATCATGCAAGTCTCATTGCTACTCTTACTATGCCCAAAACTAGAGAAGTAAACGTTGAGTTTCCAACCAAACTCCTTGATATGCTTGGAATTACAAATTTATACAAGGGAACACGTCCCATTGACATGGATGTTAACAGTGTACTGTTTGTTCACATGAGAGAGCTTAACACATCCTATAATCTGTTTAATGATCAGCGTTCTGATCTGCTTAGGATTCTTCCACCGAGTGATGCCTCTTTTTGTAAAATGCACGTGCCAACATTTAAGACACTTCAGTTCAAGGACTTGGAGGAAGGGTGTCATGAATTCCTACACATTGATCTGAAAAATCAAAGTGGACAACCAGTTGATTGTTTGTTTAACATTACATTGGAAATAGTTCCATAAAATATTGAGTATTAAAATGTCGAGTGGACCTACAATAGCTTATCCTGTTGCATGTTCAACTATAGAGTTGAAAGATTTAGCAGACGCTATCGACTTTGAGAGCAATGCTGAAGTTGGTGCAGTGTATGCATTCGAGTTTACAGACACTGGTTATTACAAGAGAAAGGAAATCGACGATGAAAAGAAACCAAGATTCCTCAAACTAGGTCAAATCCGTGATGTTAATGTACCTGATCCAATTGTCGATGACACATTCTACATGTGGAAACATCAGAATAAAAAATGGGTACTTAGTCCTGTTATGAAAAAGATTGACTGGGAAATGAAGTTTGAATTTGTGAGTCCATACACTCTTGTTGGAAAAGACGACACATTCCGTAAGTCAATCAATGCTAAACCACTAATTGTTAGCCTTGTTCCTGCGATTAACAGCAGGGGAGAAGTTGCAGTTAAACCTTTCCATAAGAACAACTATCTCATTCACAGAAAACAAAGTGTTGAAAAGGACGCTGACACCATTGTCGATTTTATACCCAAGCTTCCAATAGGGCAGAATGCAACTATGATATTTGATATAGTTGTCAGGAAAAGGGAAGAAACCACAAACACTGTTCTAATGAGAGGAATAAATCTCAACTGGAGACCATTAAATGTTGAAGAAGTCAGAGTATTTATTGCTGTTCAAAAGGATTCTAACACAATAAAAAAACAGACGTCAAACCAAAATGTTGTTGTTAACGCAGATATAAATAATTTAACAGAAATAAGAAGTATTAATCTTACTTATCTTGATTTGATTGCTTTCTACTATACAGATAAGGTGTTAAGCAATGAACAGCTTCAAAGCTTAGCAGAAACACTGGCCAGTGAGAATTAAGATAAATATTTTATATTTTGCATTAAAAAGATGACTAGCAGTGTGAAGCTTTATCCTAATATTGATGAAAGTGCAGCAGAAAGTCAACAATTCAGACTGGCACACATTAGTAATATACAAAAACAACTAGAAGATGAATTAGAAAAATATTCTCGCGCTAGACGTAAGTACTCAACAACTTACAACAGCCTTTCTAATGCCAGCACTGGTTCTACTATCCTTGCATCAGCTGCAGGTGTAACGGGAACAATTCTGTTAGCTACCGGAGTAGGGACTCCAGTTTCTCTAATCCTAGGTGGTGTCGCAGCAGCAGTTGGTGGTTTATCATTTATAGCATCAGCTATATGAAAAAAAATTGTGAAAAAGCTTGAAAAACACGAATCCATTTCCACTCTTGCATCATCAAATTGTCTAGCCTAAAACTGTCTATCAGTAAAGCACTTGAAGATTCAAAAGTTTCTGACGAAGAATTCAAACAGATACAAACAGACTTTGATGACTAAAAAGTAAGAAAGCAAGTATTCAAACAAAAACACGAGCTGAATATAACAAGCCAACTCGATATAGAAGATCTGAAAAAGCAGTTTTAAAAAAGGGGATTCAAATAGGACGGGAAGAAAAAGTAAAAATAGAATCACTTGTAAAGAGTTAACTATTCGTTTAGACAGTCACATTGCATGTATCAGATATAATTCTAACAGTGAAAGAACATATGAAGTAAAGTTTGTAAATGAGAGAGCGTATTGAGCTTAAGAATGTGTATAAAA
>NW_027126000.1:0-12329 GCF_037325665.1 Littorina saxatilis | reverse complement strand
CACACACACACACACACACACACACACAAACAGTAACACTAACACATGTCAGGGCCGGACTACCGGTGGGGTTATGGGGGTTGCGCAACCCCCTCCCCCCCTCCCCCCCCCCCTAGCCTAAACATGTAGCCTACCTCACTTATTTAAAAGAAAAATGTATTATTGTTTATTTTATGCCGTTTCATGCAAGGAGCGACCATTTTCCTATCTTAGAATATGACCTACCCTTCAAGGGGCAGAGGAACATCCCCCTGGACCACCACTGGCAACCCCCCCCCCCCCCTCCTCTTTGCCTAGTCCGGCCCTGCATGTGCACAAAATGAACACAAACACACACACTGCGCGAGAGAGAAAGACTTCAGGGAGGCATGACGTCATGATGCATTAATTGACGTCAAAGACTTTCGACCGTGACGTATTCTTCTTACGCGAGCTTTATCCATAGACTTGGAAACTACGGAATTTCTACCCGTCCAAAACGGCCTTGGGTGGCGTTTGCTGAAAAAATGGGGGCGACTATTGCACCCACCGTATTTTTGTTAGTATGGTCCCAATTTTTGGTGAACTTCCATCTCCAACTGTAGCACGTAGCCGGGCACAAAGAATCCTTCTTTATCATGTATTATTCGGTATGCACATTTCTCAAGTCGATTACAGTATAGCGTTCACGGGATACCTCCAGCTTCGCTGGGATTAAGTAGATGTGCAACGCCAAGGCACTGCATACCCCAGCGAAAGACAAACCTCTCTCTCTCTCTCTCTCTCTCTCTCTCTCTCTCTCTCTCTCTCTCTCTGTCTCTCTCTCTCTCTCTCAAACACACACACACGAACACACACACACACATCCCAAGTTACACATGTACACACATAGGCCTACACACGCACTCACTCACTCTCTCACACACACACAACACACCCCCACACGCACATATAGACAGACGGACATTTTAACACACCTTTACAAACAAACACACATACACACACACATACGCACATGCGCAAACACACACCCATCCACCCACTGTCTCTCTCTCTCTCTCTTTCTTTCTCTCTTTCTCTCTTATACAAACAGACACACACCCACACACACACACACACACACACCCACATGTACATACGCACGCATGTACGCACGCACACACCCACAGACACACACACACACACACACATTGACTCACACAAATCTCATACACACAAAACACACACTTATACGCACATAGACCGGCACGGTTGGCCTAGTGGTAAGGCGTCCGCCCCGTGATCGGGAGGTCGTGGGTTCGAACCCCGGCCGGGTCATACCTAAGACTTTAAAATTGGCAATCTAGTGGCTGCTCCGCCTGGCGTCTGGCATTATGGGGTTAGTGCTAGGACTGGTTGGTACGGTGTCAGAATAATGTGACTGGGTGAGACATGAAGCCTGTGCTGCGACTTCTGTCTTGTGTGTGGCGCACGTTATATGTCAAAGCAGCACCGCCCTGATATGGCCCTTCGTGGTCGGCTGGGCGTTAAGCAAACAAACAAACAAATACGCACATAGACAGTCGGACACACACACCTTTACAAACAAACACATATACACACTCATACACACACAAACTCATGCACACACACACATTCACACACACTCTCTCTCTCGATCTCTCTCTCTCTCAAACACACACACACACACACACACACACACACACACACACACACCCCAAGTCACACACACACACATACACACACTCACTCACACGCACTCATTCACTCTCTCACAAAAAACTTCATACACACAAAACACACACCCATACGCACATATGGACAGACGGACATACCCACCTTTACAAACAAACACACATACACGCACACACATACACTTATGCCCACACACACACTTACACACACACGAGTACAGACTAATGCACGCGTGCGCACACACACACACACACAAACAGTAACACTAACACATGTGCACAAAATGAACACAAACACACACACTGCGCGAGAGAGAAAGACAACAGGGAGACATGACGTCATGATGCATTAATTGACGTCAAAGACTTTCGACCGTGACGTATTCTTCTTACGCGAGCTTTATCCATAGACTTGGAAACTACGGAATTTCTACCCGTCCAAAGCGGCCTTGGGTGGCGTTTGCTGAAAAAATGGGGGCGACTATTGCACCCACCGTATTTTTGTTAGTATGGTCCCACTTTTTGGTGAACTTCCATCTCCAACTGTAGCACGTAGCCGGGCACAAAGAATCCTTCTTTATCATGTATTATTCGGTATGCACATTTCTCAAATCGATTACAGTATAGCGTTCACGGGATACCTCCAGCTTCGCTGGGATAAATTGTCTGTTTCTAATAACATGGATAAACAAAATAGGGTAGGTAGGTAGGGATTTTTAAAATTTTTTGCCAGGATAGAATTCTTGAAAATAACTAAATGACACAAAGAGACAAGACTCCCTATAGATAGATTTATAAAAAAATTTAAAAAAATGTGACAAAGGATATAAAATGATTGTTTTACCTGGTCTGGAATCTTCAGTAGTAATTGCATAAAATATATCAATTATCATGTTAACTTTTTCTTAAAATGGGTGCGCTAAATCCTAGTCTGTTTGTATTTAATGGACTAAGCAATCCTTGGACTGACAGAAAATATGTATTTTAAAAATGTCCAGTTGCTTAAAATTACTTATTTTTCTAATTGGAAGATAATATACACTCTTTTGTGTTCAAATGGGTAAGGGGTGGGGGAAGTAAAAGCATCACAGTTCAAGACTTTGCGCGACAAGAGGTGTTTTTCTTTTAACTGTGGTAAAGAGCGAAAACTCAACTTGGTATCTAACACTATTTCTGAACACTGTAACCACTGTAACCACTTTAGCACTTTTAATTTATTTTTTCTGTCTTCCAAACTTCTAATTCAGCTTCAAAAATGAGAAAAAAAAGGTGTTTTTTTAATTCAACAGTTAAATTACTATGTTGGATATTCTATTTTGCTTCCCTATTTATCTTCTTAAGTTTTTGATCATCTGATTACCTTGCTTTCCTATTTGTAAGATAATATGCACTCTTTTCTGAAAAATGAGTAGGGGGTGGGGGTAGTAAAAGCATCAAAGTTCAAGATTTTGCGCGACAAGAGGTGTGTTTCTTTTAACTGTGATGAAGAGGGATAACTGAACTTGGTATCTAACACTATTTCTGAACACTGTAACCACATTAGCAATTTTAATTATTTTTCTGTCTTCCAAGCTTTAATCTCTGCTAATAAAATGAGTAAAAAAGTGGTTTTTTTCTGAATTCAACAGTTAAATTACTATGTTGGATGTTCTATTTTGCTTCCCTATTTCTGTTCTGAAGTTTTTGATCATCTGACTACCTTGCTTATCTATTTGGAAGATAATATGCACTCTTTTCTGAAAAATGGGTAGGGGGTAGGGGTAGTAAAAGCATCACAGTTCAAGATTTTGCGCGACAAGAGGTGCGTTTCTTTTAACTGTGATGAAGAGGGATAACTAAACTTGGTATCTAACACTATTTCTGAACACTGTAACCAGTTTTGCACTTTTAATTTATTTATTTCTGTCTTCCAAGCTTTAAATTCAGCTAATAAAATGAGTAAAAAAGTGGGTTTTTTCTGAATTCACCAGTTAAATCACTATGTTGTATGTTCTACTTTGCTTCCCTATTTCTGTTCTTACGTTTTGATCATCTGACTACCTTGCTTGTCTATTTGGAAGATAATATGCACTCTTTTCTGAAAAAATGAGTAGGGGGTGGGGGTAGTAAAAGCATCACAGTTCAAAATTTTGCACGACAAGAGGTGTATTTCTTTTAAAATTTGTGAAGAGGGATAACTCAACTTGTTATTTAACACTATTTCTGAACACTGTAACCACTTTAACACTTTTAATTTATGTTTGACTGTGTTCCATGCTTCAAATTGGGCTTCAAAAATGGATACATAAGGGTTTTTTTCCAAATTCACCTGTAAAATCACTATGTTTGATGTTCTATTTTGCTTCCCTATTTCTCTTCTTCAGTTTGTGATCATCCGATTGTTTTTTTGTTAACATATTCACAATACAATATCACAAATTCTTCAGTAGGGTTTGCGTGAAAAAATCTCATACCTATGCTCAAACTTCAGTCGCTATCTCAAAATTTTGCGCGACAAGCTCTATTCATTTTGTTTTTTCCTGATAAACAAAACACTGAACTAACATAAAAACAAACCTTTAAAACTGCCTGACCACTTTGAAATATGGCCTCAGGTGTATACTCCAGCCTTAAAATCCTTTCTCAAATTTTCCAGGTGACTTTTGTGCATCTCGTTTGGAACAGAACAGTAAGTGTGTCTGTAAACAAAAATGTCTTGAAACAGCACCCTCATCAGTTACGCAGAGTGCACTAATGACTTTTGTCGTTTTATTGTTGTATTTTTATTTTTCTCAAATTGATGGAATATACCAGTAAAACGGCGAAAACTAATAATCTTACGTCCCCAAACGTTGTGGCGGCCCAGCGCATTGAAACCAAAATAGTTGTTGTGGTCAACTAGTGAATTCTACTCATATCACAAATGTACCATCTCCGTAATACAGCCTGCCGATCGAACTTCCAGTGTTAACACATGTGTTTTTTGGTGGAGCATTATATATTACTAGATGATTACCCGCTTCGCCGGGTACCGGCTTCGCCGGGAAGAAGTAGAGCCGAATACCAGGCTGCGCCTGGGACCCGCTACGAAGAAAAGGAGATAAACGCGCAAAACACTAGAGACCTTCTAAAAATAGTAACGTGCAATGACCTTCTAAAAATAGTAACGTAGTAACGGGAATATGGATTGACGCCACACGGAGGAAGGGAGATAATCGCGGCTGAAAACACTGGAGAAGATAAGGAAGAGTTACTGGTAGTGGATCCCGACAACAACAAAAACAAAAACAAAAATCGGTTCAGCGCGCACAGCGCTGCGCGCTGAGAGCACGTGTTGAAATATCTCATCGATGAGGTTGTGTCCGGGGTGTAGCTGAATACGGTGTCCAAATTTGAAAAAGATCCACCGAGAACTTTGGCCGTGCATCGCGAACAGACAGACAGACAGACAGACAGACAGACAGACAGACAGACACTAGTCGTATATATATATATAGATGGTTGGAAATATTACGCCCTCGTATAATCGATTTAGGTACGTAGAGTTGTCCTTTCTGGCTGTAATGTTAAGGTAAATGTACGCCATACTAACCTTATTCAGAAACTGACGGGTTTGTTTGTTGTTTTCCCTTTGAAGTGTGTGCTTGAGTGTGTGTGTGTGTGTGTGTGTGTGTGTGTGTGTGTGTGTGTGTGTGTGTGTGTGTGTGTGTGCTTGTGTGTGTGTGTGTGTGTGTGCTTGAGAGTGTGTGTGTGCTTGAGTGTGTGTGTGTGTGTGTGTGCATAAGGTGGTGTGTGTGCTTGAGTGTGTGTGTGTGTGTGTGCTTGAGTGTGTGTGTGTGTGTGTGTGTGTGTGCTTGAGTGTGTGTGTGCTTCAGTGTGTGTGTGTGTGCTTGAGTGTGTGTGTGTGTGCTTGAGTGTGTGTGTGTGTGCTTGAGTGTATGTGCTTGAGTGTGTGTGTAAGTGTGTGTGTGTGTGTGTGTTTGTGCGTTAGTGTGTGTGCGTGCGTGAGTGCGTGCGTGCGTGCGCGTGTGTGTGTGTGCTTGAGTGTGTGTGTGTGTGTGTGTGTGTGTGCTTGAGTGTGTGTGTGTGAGTGTGTGTGTGTGTGCTTGAGTGTGTGTGGGTGTATGTGTGTGTGCTTGAGTGTGTGTGTGCTTCAGTGTGTGTGTGTGTGTGTGTGCTTGAGTGTGTGTGTGTGCTTGAGTGTGTGTGTGTGTGTGTGTGTGTGTGTGCTTGAGTGTGTGTGCGTGCGTGCGTGAGTGCGTGCGTGCGTGAGTGCGTGCGTGCGTGTGTGTGTGTGTGCTTGAGTGTGTGTGTGTGTGTGCTTGAGTGTGTGTGTGTGTGTGTGTGTGAGTGTGTGTGTGTGCTTGAGTGTGTGTGGGTGTATGTGTGTGTGTATGTGCGTGCGTGTGTGTGTGTGTGTGCGAGTTTGTGTGTGTGCGTGTGTGTGTGTGTACGTGTGTGTGTGCGTGCGTGCGTGTGTGCGTGCGTGCGTGTGTGTGTGAGTGAGTGTGTGTGTGTGAGTGTGTGAGTGGGTGTGTGTGTGTGTGTGTGTGTGTGTGTGTGTGTGTGTGTGTGTGTGTGTGTCAGGAAGGCAATAGGCATTAAGGCCAGGAAACAGGGTTAAATTCGACATTTTTGTTCGATTTGTAATGAATAATTACTATATACCAAATTTCAATATTGTTCAAAACTAATGTGTGTGTAGTTAGTTTGAAGACTCTATTTTAACGTGATAACTTTCACGTGTTGATACAGTGTAACACGTTTGTTTTGTGGGGGCATTAACAGAGTGTGCGATCAATACTATTTGTCACCACAGGGTTGTCACTCTATAGACAAAACTATTCCACATAATTATTAACTAAATGTTTGGCAAACATGTTCAGCTGTATTTGATTCATGAAATGAAACATAATCAGCTCTGTACATTGCGCAGAAAAAAAATAATTGCGAAACATTATTGAGCAAAAAATAAAATGTTTGGAAGGAAAAAAGTAATCTAGTAGAGAGCTGAAAGTGCTTGATTTCAATGGGAAGCATGCAAACAGCATGTGTTTAAAAGTTCATGTAAATGGAACAAAAACTTTTGAAAATATAGTGACAATGGTAACTTTGACGGACAAAAACGCGAACACGGAGAAAAACTAAAGACACTGACACGGACACTGACACTGACACACATATTGTCTTATGTAGGCCAACAAACATGGTGGACAATATTATTTGTAATTAAAGGGAAAAGCAAAGATTACACACACGAACAGATCACAATTGTTTTGCAAACTCCCGATTCCAAGTGCTTTAGGCAGCTGCATACACAAATTGGCAAAGGGCTGCGTGAGAATAAAGAGAGGAAGAACGGCTTGTTTTTGATCAACGTGCTTGGATCATTTTCAGAATTAGGGCAGCAAACTTGGAGAAATCTAAGACATAAAGATAGAATCTGTTCTGCCACATTCACTGAACAAGACACTGACTCTCAACTAAAAGAGTCGTTGCGTCAAGTAGTTTCTTCAACTCCAATACCATTCCTGGGCATTTGGTTCGACTTCGCTGAACATAATTATATCAGAAATAAGGATTTAGATCATTACCCCCCACGCTCTTGTTCCCTTTTACGCTAATGTCAACGTTACATAACTCCGAGGAAGCTAGCTCGGAGACATGCACAAGAAAAAAACGGCAAGAAATGTCTTCTGTCAGCGTATTGTATCAATTTTGATTCGTTGGGATTTGTTCTGAACTTGCAAAAACCACACAAATAACAAATAAACCCACAAAAAACCCCAGAAAAACTGTATTCTCTCGCCAGGCTTTGTCTTATTATATATGCTCCCTGACTTTTTATTCTTTGTTTAATGAGCAGAATAAACAATGACTACCAATGACTACCAAACACTCGTCGCACAACAAGCTTGGAAAAGGTCATCACGAAAACTCAGCAAAAACGCCCCTTTTGCGAAATGCTGATTTTGATATTCATAGACGGATTTCATGTCTACCTCGAGAAGCTCAGCTAAAGATGAATTTGATTAGAGTCAACACATTGCCCACAAGCAGACGATGATGCTTTCTCATTATGTTCTCTTTCTGTCTAAACTTATGTCTGCCAATATCATTATATTATATCAACAAACGTGTTAAAACTTTGACGTCGAAAAATTCAGCTTAAGATGAATTTGATTTGAGTCAACTCATTGCACATAACAAGAGATTGTGGTCTTTCTTTCTTTCTGTTTTTTTTCATTCATTTTTTCTTTGTTTCTTTGTTTGTTTCTTTTTTTCTGTCCTTATTGCTTTCTTGCTTTCCTTCTTTCTTTCTTTTTTCTTTTGTTCTGTCTTTCTTTCTTTCCTTCTTTCACAGTCTCTGTCTGACGATCCTTCAGTCTTTCTTTCTTTCGCCGTCTATAGCTGGCGATATTGCATTCCATATCAACAATCCTCTTGCAACTTGTGACGTCGGCTGCTTCCAAAAGAAGGTCATTGACCGAAGGGCCATGTGTATATGCTTCTTCCTTGCTGTCACCCACACACCACGCCCTCCTCTCTCTCCCATCCCAAACCCATACCCTTAGCCTCCTGTGGCTTAACTAGTAACCTCCTCCCACCCCACCCCCACCCCACCCTCACCCCCACACACCCCTAACGCACCCCCCCCCCCCCCCCCCCCTCCCCCGCTTCTCTCCCGCTGTCTCCATTCTACCACTTCTCCTTTTCCTGTAAAGCTATTAGTTATCTTGTGGGTGGGTGGACATTAAGAATACGGTCAATGGATACGTCTCATTTGTCTATGGTACTTATAGTTCTGATGGTACCACTTCGTTAGTGTGCGTTTCTAAGGGGGGGGGGGGGGGGGGGGTGTGAAGACGGTCAATGGTAATGCCTCGTGTATTCATGAGACCACTTATTTAATCGATGTGTCATTATGTGTGTGTGTGTGTGTGTGTGTATGTGTGTGTGTGTGTGTGCGTGCGTGGAAGTGTGTGAATGTGTGTGTGGGGGGGAGTGTGTGAATGTGTGTGTGTGCGTGTGTGTGCGTGCGTGTGAGTGTGTAAATGTGTGTGTGTGTGTGTATGTGTGTGTGTGTGAGTGTGTGTGTGTGTGTGTGTGTGTGTGTGTGTGTGTGTGTGTTAAAGAGACAGACAGACAGAACGACCGAGAAACATATAACGACCGAGAAACATATAGGCATACAGAGACAGGCTGAAACTGAGGGAAATTAAGAGAGAGAGAGAGAGAGAGAGAGAGACAGAGAGACACAGAGAGAGACACAGAGAGACACAGAGAGAGAGAGTGAAAGAGACAGAGACAGAGAGAGAGTCGAGATAAAGAGAGCGAGAGAGAGAGAGAGAGAGAGAGAGAGAGAGAGAGAGAAAGAGAGAGAGAGAGAGAGAAAAAGAGAGAGAGAGACAGTGAAAATCCTCTATGTAATAAAGACAGCTAGGATCGAAGAAAATGCAAATCATAACATGCCCATAATTGACCAGATATCGGGGACGTAGCGCAGATAGTTCTGCAAGGCAGAGTAGTGGGGTGGGGGTGCGAGAGGAGGATAAGGGTTTGTGGTTGTTTGTTTGAGCAGACAACCAGATGTGATCGAGATTCGTGGTAGGCTAATATTTCCGTACATGTCTGTGGTACTGTATACACATTCGTCACAGTGCCAATATGAATCGGAGTCAAGAGAATGTGGAGGTGGAACGTGGGTGGCAAAATACAAAAAAAGGGATGGGGGTAGGGTGTTCGTTTAATAGAAACATATATAGACATTTCCTTAAAACTCATGATTCCGTTACAGTGGGTAATTTAAATTTTGTTTACAATCTTTACCTCTCTCCAACCTTAAACATGTTGTCGGGAGGCGAGGGGGGGGGGGGGGGTGGGGGGGTGTCGGGGTGTAGGGGGGGGGGCGCGTTCCAGAGAGAGTGCGTGTATTTCTGCTTGAAAACAAGATCAACAAACATAAATGTTGAAAAAGGTCCTCTTCAACCAACCAGAACAAAGATTTTTGAAATGCAGAATCATGGGGGGTCGTAGGGTGGTCGGGGCGGGGGGGGGGGGGGGGGCAGACAGATACAAAGTCAGGCAGAGCTAGACAGACGGACAGGCGGACGCGCAGACACACACGACAGAAACAGACATACCCATAGACAGATAAACAGACAGAAAGACAGGCAGAGCTAGACAGACAGACAGACGCGCCTACACACTAGACAGAAACAGACATACCCATATAGACAGATAGACAGACAGAAAGACAAGCATATAGCTAGACAGACAGACGCGCAGACACACACGACAGAAATTGACATACCCACAGGCAGAGAGCACGAACACTAAGCCTCAGCTTTTAAGAACATAACGGCCTACTGTTACATATTAAATTAAGTCTCTCAAATAAATGAAAAGTACAGAATAAAATAAAGTTAAACAAAATAAAAATCTGTGGAAACAAAAAACACCCACAGACTATTTACATTACAAAGACTGCATCTGTTGCATGAGTGGTTGGATGTAAAACAAGTAATTTGCAGACAAACTTTCAAATATATCTGAGTGGGACAACAGAACTGAAGAGTTTACGAGACTAAAGAACCAGATAACCTTCTCAAAGCTGTTCTCTGTGAGCTCTGTGTGTGTGGGAGGGTGGATGAGAGAGTACCCGCTATTACGAGTTAGTCGTGTGACAGAGAGTTTTCTTGCACACGAGACTGTAGATGTTTCACGACGGCGTAGCCGAAGTGAGACAGCAGCAGTCGAGTGTGCAAGAAAACTCTCTGTCACACGACTAACTCGTAATAGCGATTATGTCTCACAGCATAGGCATAGAAAGACAGAAATGAATTTTTGGGGACGAAAAAACAGGCACAAAACAAGACTGAAAAACACAATTGCCCTTTTACACATACCCTACACACGCATGCGCGCAGAAGATAGATTCAATGCGTTTCGTGTCTTTTCTGGTTGAATGCATTCAACAAAGTATCAACCAACGTTTCTGAATCTTTCAATGAAAAAAGATAAACTTATTTTGAACCAAACAGCACATACCAACGAAAGCTAAACACACAAACACACACGCGCACTAACACAGATTGAATGCAAAGCGCGAACGAACACGGAGGATTTTTGTAGGTCAGGTCGTGGGAAAGTCCACCCGAAATGTTCCACAGGGGAACTGGTTTTGTTTGTATTGTTTATTTTCTCACAGTGATGTTGATGGTTTGTACAGTGCCGTTTTGAAAGAATATTTTCCGAATTTGGGGCACACTTTTGACTTTTGGTTCGTTTATCTCGTCGAAGTAACATTCGAGTGTTTCTAAATCAAAACCTTCCAACACCGCTGGTGCAGATTAGACCTGCCCGACTGTCTGCGTGCGTGTTAGAGCACAGGCGGAAGGTATCGTCCACTGGACTATTGTCACTCACCTTCGAGTCTTCTGTGTTCTTGGAGTCGCTTCCTGGGGAAAAATATTGTTCAAGACGGTTTGCCTCTTCCTACAGTCTGTGTAAGGTCAAATAAATACAGTTGAATGATTGTTTGAACTGTTATGTGCCTTTAGTTTTCAGCTTCCGGTGCAGGTTGTTTTTAACCATCATTTGGACGAATCTTCGTTTGCGAGCCGCTAATATCCACTTTGCGTCAAATCATGCATCCGCACCGAATATGCATACCAGCGCTCATTGGTCTAAAACATATGTAAATATTGTGCAGCAAAGGGAAGCTACCCACGGGAAAATAATTATCGAATATCCTGTTATTAACCAATGAGCGTTGGTATGCATATTCGGTGCGGATGCATGCGGATTTGACGCAAAGTGGATATTAGCGGCTCGCAAACGAAGATTCGTTCAAATGATGGATAATAACAACCTGCAGCGGACGGAAGCTGAAAACTAAAGGCACATAGTGGTTAGAGCTGAAGACGAAGCTTCAATCGCCAAAGCGTCACCTATCTGTAGGTCCTGAGCATCGGATGTACGTTGATACGTGGTGAGATCCGCACGGAACTGTCTATGCAACTTTTCCTAGTCACAGGTGTAAGGTTCGATCTTTTCTTTGAAATTTCGTCCTCTGTGTACGTAGCAAAGCGTTTCGCCATTTTCGGTTTTCGTTGCAGACGACGATAGTGAAAGTAGTACCTATTGTTTTGTTTTGACCTTTCGTATTCAGGGTTCTTAATTGAAGCTTGGTAAAGGGAGCTTGTCGTGTAAGTGGAAAGTTGACGAAGCTTTTGAAAACAGAAATTGAATGAAGAAGAAAATGTGGCTTTCAGTTATATACAGGAGAACGGGGTTGGTGTTATTCTTTTTCCGTCAAACACGAAGTACACAGATAAAACGTGATTGACTGACCAAGGCCTGTTGGCACACTATTCAGAATGCACAACAAAATGTAACAACACTTTGATACCCATTTTTCTACGTTCGTGATCACTTGAAATGAATACTGAAAACATAAGTGTTTAAGGTAGTGACTGAATGTATGTGAAGGTAAACATTTTTCAGAAATAAATGCATAATCAAAATAATTGATTTCGGCATCAAAGCGTGTAACATACAATCTTGCACACGTTTGCTTTAGTAGTGGCAAAGAAGGAATGCGTGTGACATGTAACTATATTACATACAGATAGACAGACAGACAGGTAAACAGACAGTTGGGCGGGGGCGGGG
>NW_027125999.1:0-16054 GCF_037325665.1 Littorina saxatilis | reverse complement strand
TTTACGACTGCTAGAACCGGCACCAGATGAGCAGCCCAAAGCCGAGCTACATCTGCCTTGTTGTCGACACAGCTCCAAAAAATGCACTCACATTCTCACACACGTGGAAGTGACAAAAAAGGCACAAACACAAAATGACCTCAGCATTTGCGGCAGAATCTGAACATCCTAGTAAATCTATCCACTGACACGCGCGCACACACATACACACACTGTCACGCACACACTCACACACACACACACACACACACACTGACTCTCACACACACACACACACACTGTGAAACACGTGACACGCAAACGCACACACGCACGCACACACTCACACACACACACTGTGACACACACACTGACACGCCACACACACTGCACACACACACACACACACACACACACACACACACACACGTCAACAAAAAAAAATGTGACAAGCACTGAAGCAGCAGTATACAAGAGCCTGGGACTGGAGAGAAAAGTTTCCCACGGGGATGCATGTAGCGGTACTATTTTTAACTCGCAGACCTTCCAATCCATCGCCCAGGAATGCTTCCTTGACGACCGGCATTGAAGACCTAGGTCATGTGACGTAAAGCAGCCTCGCAGTAAAAGCGAGGCGCGCGTGCGCCCGGTGCCAAAAGCGGCCATGAAGCGTGGCTATGCGTGTGCGTGTGCTGCTCTACAGGTGAGGGGGTGGGTGGGGGTGAAGGATGTGGAAGAGAAAGTTCACGACACGAAATTCTTTCCAGCAGGAGTCATCGTGGGAGAGAGAGTGTGTATGGAATTGATGTCTATGATGGTTCAGTGTTTCTGGGACTTGGTGTTGGTTTTTTCTTCCCGCAGTGCACGCACTGACATACTGGCACGCACAAAGACACTGACGTACACACACTGACGTACATTCACACACACACACACACACACACACACACACACACACACACACACAGTGACACACATACACACTGGCATACTGACACACACACACTCTACACACACCCACACACACACACTGACACACACACACACACACTCACACACTGTGACACCCACACACACTCACACACGCGCGCGCACGCACGCGATGTTTACACTGTGACAGTTTGTTTGTTTAGTGTTTAGGTTGATTTTTTTCAACTGACTAACAGTTCAGTTCCGCACTTTACCGAGCCTGACAGTCAGAGATTATCTTCATCAAGGTAAACGACAAACAACACGGAGACATCAAAGTACACTCCTCTTTTCATATTTTGTTTTCTTTGTTTTTTAAATTTTATATCAAAACGCCTACACAGTGAAACATATTCCCACACTTTCCGCTTCGCCATTCTTTCCGTTTCATCATTCCACCTTTCCTTTTCTCGGTGACGTCATTGTCAGCTTACACCATTTTGCAATGTTTTTCAAAGATTGTGATCGAGTCGAGTTTCGACCGGGCCCATGCATCAGAGCGGCCAAACTATCACACGGGCTGTAGTGTCTGCCCGAGACGAGCTAAATCCGGCAACGCTGCTACAGAAATATCCCGCCCTGCTCAGGTAGATATGCTACTTTTTTTCGGGGGAGGATAAGCTGGCACCGCCGCCGGTTCAGACAGTGTTTTTGCCACTTTTGTGGAAGGAGTCGAATTCGACCACTGCAGCTACCCGTAATTGGCAACCCCGGTTTTTTGCGACACCATTACCAGCAAATTTCATTCATATAATTATAGGGTGTTACATGTACCTACTTTTTATAGCTATCATTTTACTGAGTTTAGAACGTGTTTTTTGTTTTTTTTACATTAATCTAAACAAGGACATGATTTGTTTTGCACTCTGAATTCGTTGCACCATAGAACACTCCTTCCCCGTTCTTAAATAATCAAGTCGCAGCTTGACTAATTTAGTGGTCGTCAGACTTAAAAGTCGCCAAATATGCAAGAGAGTCGCTGAGCATCGTCAAATTTAGCGTTGCCAGTTTATGTATGAGAGCAGCTGTGGATAGCCCATTATGGGTTCGCCTTGCACGGTGTGGGGTCGTCCAATCCGTGTGGAAACTTTGGGCGGATTCGACCCCATCAGCGCCAGCTAGCCGATCCTGGTTGATGACTTCAGCCGACGTTGATTTTTCCGGTTGAGGCGGTGCAGGTTTTTTGTTTTTGTTTTTGTTTTTCGGTGTGTGTTTGTGTTGTTATTCCAAATTATCTCGATTTAACACCGAGGCGTTGTCCCACTACCAGAAGACCAATAGATCCCTATCCTTGAGAACTCAGAATGATTCCAAATGCACAAACGGCCCGGAAGATAAGCGTGTTTCTGCGTCCTTGTCTATATGTGTCGATCTTTAGCTTATAGGTAAAGCCTGTCCTTAATTGAGCCCGAAGTCGACTACGCGAAGACTTCGCGAAGTCTTTTTACCGAAAACTCAGTGCTGAAGTGCCGTTCGGGTAGATTATGTTAGCTTACATATCATGATTTATATTTACATGAATACGGTGCACAAAAGACCCCTTCCGGGCCCTTCCCCTTTTCATCCCATTCTCTCTGCCGGCTTCGCATGTAAGCTGAAATTATACCCGGCAGCTAGACTGCACCCAGATAAACCTCGGATGCGTGCACCTAAATGTTCCGGATATTACATGAAAAATGGAAGATCAGTCTTTAAAGGCTGACATAGTCCTATTTAATTAGTCTAATTACTTCCAGGGCTTTTCTCATCGTTGCGGGGATGTATAAATTAAGCTTCCTGCAAAGTTTTAGGTTTGAAGTCCTTACCAATTACGAGAAATAATTAATTCTTTATTGCATTGTTTAGCAACAGTTCTCCAGGACTTGGGCTATTTTTAGACCGTAAACCAAAGATGGAGTTTGAGACTGTTCTGTTTACATTCGACACTATCAACACCACTTTGCAATACTGAAATAATTTTTTCTGTGTTCGAAAGCTACAGCCAATCGTTATTATATCCCCATAGGTACAGTTTTATAACATTATTGGCACATGTAAACAATACAGTGAATTAATTAATGAACGCTACGAATATGGCCGCCTTTAACTGCACATCTATGAAGATTTATGCAAGTGGCAGTGGGCGTTATAATGGTCGATTAAAGGTGTGTAGTGTATACAGTCGGCTTTGGGTCAACTCCATGCTGTGCTTTTTTTTTCTCATGCTGTTGGAGAACGCCCTATGTGTTGAGTCACCATCCGAATTTTAACTAGATTAAAGTAGAAGAAGAACAAAAAATAAAATTAAATAAGTCCGACTGAAATCTACGTCCTGCCAATTTACAATGTCTAGCTGATAGTGCTTAGCTGTTCCAGAGACAAGTTTGTTTACCGGTGTTCATGTGTCTGTCGATCTGTCCGTCCGTCCGTCCGTCTGTCTGTTTGTCTGTCGGTCTGTCGGTCTGTCTACCTGTGTAGCCAGTTTACGTCAGCGTATTCATTGTACAACTGGCAGAAAGAAGTGGGAGAGGAGTGGGCTTGCCAAGTTCAACCAGTCGAAACTTCCGTCTCAGTGAAAAATAACTACGCTTTGTGTCTAAACTAAGTCGGTATCACATCTTTGTTCTGAACCAGAACCAGATCACCTAGGGGGGTTGGTTTAGAATACAACTTTTATTCAATGGCAATGACATTATGTAGAAAAGTATAATGTGTACCCTTACTCGAGCATATGCGTTTATTCGCGGATCATTCACAGTTTAGCAAAAAATAAATACGATGGAGGACATACTTTAAAGCAGACCTTGACACACAGAGAAGTCAAAACTAAGACAAAACAAAGAAACCTGGGTTCTCCTTCGTCTTCTTCTTCTTCTTCTTCTTCTTCTTCTTCTTCTTCTTCTTCTTAATCTTCGCCGTCATCTTCGTCGTCGTCGTTCTCATGCGCCTACGCAACCGTTTTCAACCCGGACACAGAGGCAGACATAATGTTATACTGCATGGTTTAGCGGGAATACTCGTTGTAAGTTTGGTGTTTAAAACCATATAACCACCCCCATCCACCCCCACCACCACCACCCCCTCACACACACCCCTACCACCACCACCCCCTCACACACACCCCTACCACCACCACATCCACCATGCATCACTGACTACCGCCCCGCAATCTTCTACCATCACTCACTGCAACTGACCGAAAAAACAGTGGTGCCAAAATGATGGTGTAATGCCCCGGTCTCACATCTACGAATGTCACCCGACTTTAGGTAGTCAGCTGGAAGTCGGAAGAGGTCGGAGAGTTCGTGAGAATTAGCAATTTTGTTTTTGAAAAGTCGGTTAGTTCGGAAGGCCCTTCAGACTGTTTTGACTACTCAGACGAATAGAAATTTGTCGGGTGGTTGTCGTAAGCGTGTCGGTTTAGTCGTAAGGCGATTCTGTCGTAACGGTAGTCGGAAGACTCCTAAGGGTGGTCGGATTTGTCGGTAGCATAGTGTCGTTCGGATTAGTCGTAATGGTGTCTGATTTGTCGTTAAGGCAGTCTGATTTGTCGTTAGGACAGTCGTTAGCTAGTCGGTTTAGTCGTTACACTGGTCGTGAGAGTCGGCTATTGTTCGGAAGTTTTTCAGCTAATAATCGGGCCTGTCGTAACTGCAGTCGGAATTGTCGTTACTGCAGTCGGAAGTGTCTGGACACATGTCGGATTTGTCGGCCCTAAAGACGAGTGGTTGTCGTCTGCTTGTCGGCTACATGGTCGGATCAGTCGTAAGGAGAGGTCGGGAGTGAAATTTGGAGCCAAATTTGCATCCGACACTTCCGACCTAGCCGACTTAACTATCCCCGACACTTCCGAAAAATCGTATATGTGAGACCCAGGCATAACACACTACCGTAGAGTACACCTGCATGCTCAGAAAAACAGGTTGTTTGTCGCGGCGTCTCAGTCAAGACCTTATCAGAGTCAACGTCATCGCGTGGGGTCTGCCAGAAAGAAAGGTACTCTTGTATTTTATGACGGCTTACTAGTGCCAAAACCTCATAATTGTAATTATCAAGGGAAAATTAGTAATTTTCCCTTGATAATTACCATTTTCTCATGTTTATTACTAATTTTCCCGGGAAAATTACTAATTTTCCCGGAATAATTACTAACTTTCACCTGTTAATTACTAATTTTTAGTTTTGGCTCACTTCCTGACGGATTGCTAGTGCCAAAACTAAAAATTAGTAATTTTCCCGTGAAAATGAGTAACTAACAGGTGAAAACAGTAACTGACAGCGTTATTTAGTAATTATCACGTGATAATGGGTAACCCCAGGTTTTGGCACTAGTAAGCCGTCATAGGGCTTACTAGTGCCAAAACCTCATAATTGTAATTATCAAGGGAAAATTAGTAATTTTCCCTTGATAATTACCATTTTCACGTGTTAATTACTAATTTTCCCGGGAAAATTACTAACTTTCACCTGTTAATTACTAATTTTTAGTTTTGGCTCACTTTCTGACGGATTGCTAGTGCCAAAACTAAAAATTAGTCATTTTCCCGTGAAAATTACTAATTATCCCGTGAAAATGAGTAACTAACGAGTGAAAACAGTAACTGACAGCGTTAATTAGTAATTATCACGTGATAATGGGTAACCCCAGGTTTTGGCACTAGTAAGCCGTCATAGTATTTGTTTGCTTACACACGTGTTCATCCAGGTCAACCCGGCACGGTTGGCCTAGTGGTAAGGCGTCCGCCCCGTGATCGGGAGGTCGTGGGTTCGAACCCCGGCCGGGTCATACCTAAGACTTTAAAATTGGCAATCTAGTGGCTGCTCCGCCTGGCGTCTGGCATTATGGGGTTAGTGCTAGGACTGGTTGGTCCGGTGTTAGAATAATGTGACTGGGTGAGACATGAAGCCTGTGCTGCGACTTCTGTCTTGTGTGTGGCGCACGTTAAATGTCAAAAGCAGCACCGCCTGATATGGCCCTTCGTGGTCGGCTGGGCGTTAAGCAAACAAACAAACAAAAAATCGAGGTCAACCCACCCACACCAGTCCAATAATAGTGCAGTCATGCATGCTTTCTTATTAGTTGTTTATCTTCGAAGATGTATACTTTTGCTTCTCTTGAATCGAGGTGGGGGGAGGGGGGAAGGGGGGCAAGGGTTATCTGAACGATTCGTCTTTTTATATTTAGTCAAATTTTGACTAAATATTTTAACATCGAGGGGGAATCGAGACGAGGGTCGTGGTGTATGTGTGTCTGTCTGTCTGTCTGTGCGTGTGTGTGTGTGTGTGTGTGTGTAGAGCGATTCAGACTAAACTACTGGACCGATCTTTATGAAATTTGACATGAGAGTTCCTGGGTATGAAATCCCCGAACGTTTTTTTCATTTTTTGGATAAATGTCTTTGATGACGTCATATCCGGCTTTTCGTGAAAGTTGAGGCGGCACTGTCACGCCCTCATTTTCCAACCAAATTGGTTGAAATTTTGGTCAAGTAATCTTCGACGAAGCCCGGACTTCGGTATTGCATTTCAGCTTGGTGGCTTAAAAATTAATTAATGACTTTGGTCATTAAAAATCTGAAAATTGTAAAAAAAAAAAAAAAATTTATAAAACGATCCAAATTTACGTTTATCTTATTCTCCATCATTTGCTGATTCCAAAAACATATAAATATGTTATATTCGGATTAAAAACAAGCTCTGAAAATTAAATATATAAAAATTATTATCAAAATTAAATTGTCCAAATCAATTTAAAAACACTTTCATCTTATTCCTTGTCGGTTCCTGATTCCAAAAACATATAGATATGATATGTTTGGATTAAAAACACGCTCAGAAAGTTAAAACAAAGAGAGGTACAGAAAAGCGTGCTATCCTTCTTAGCGCAACTACTACCCCGCTCTTCTTGTCAATTTCACTGCCTTTGCCATGAGCGGTGGACTGACGATGCTACGAGTATACGGTCTTGCTGAAAAATGGCATTGCGTTCAGTTTCATTCTGTGAGTTCGACAGCTACTTGACTAAATATTGTATTTTCGCCTTACGCGACTTGTTTAATTTTGACCGAAAACAGGAAACATCATGTGTGTATGAGGGCGCGTGTACCTATTTTAGCAAGTGCGTGCGAACTATGAAATCTGATTCTGTTTTTTTGTGTGGTTTGTTTTGTAATGCAATATGAGATATGAGTAATGTGATATGAGAAGTTAATTTTTGTGTCATATTATGATTGGGATAGATGTCAAAAATAATGATCTTATTAATGTTGTAATGTCACGCAAACATAAGGTTGTGTCCCACTGATTGGCAGTGTCATAGGTGCGCTTGTTGATATCTGTTTTAATGTTATTGTCTTATTAATGAATGCCGTAATGATCCTTATTAAATGTTGCTGTTTCAGTTTAAACCGTTGACAGGCAGTTTGGATGCGTCTAAGAAAATTGTCCTTTTTAATGTATTCATTTTGATGAACAATAACATGTTTGTTATTTGAACTGTTATTGCTGTTAATAATTCAGTCACACAAAAATGCAAATGCTGTGTTGTTGGGTGTTTTTTTTTCTTGTTTTTTTCTTTTTTCCCAATGTCTTATTATTTTTTTAATTTTTAATATGTGTTGATATGTAGCCTCGCACTTTTCATTTTTGCTCTTATTGATTCTGGATGGTGTTGTGAAAAAAATGGTGTTATGGTCAGTGGTTATGTTCCTGCTGTAGAGCCTTTGATTGGTGTGACTTGGAAGAAATATTTACAAATGTCTTCCCCCCAACCCCTCACCCACACCCACCCCCATCCCACCCCATTCCCCACTAACACTCCCTAACTCCCGAGATCAGGTCAAAAACCGCCACTCCACGAACTGACAAGACAAGACAAGACAAGACAAATTCTTTATTAACGAGGGTAATGGCATAAGCAAACAGGTGCTTTTTTACATCCAGCCCTCGCCCATGGGAGGGTTTAATCTAATGATAATACGTTTTAAAAATGTTAGAATATCAACCAAAGAAGTAATACAAAACAAACAAACGAACAAACAAACGATTAACAGATTAAACAAACAAATAAAAATATACATACAAACGAACATAACATATAATTGTCAAGGGCATAACGAAAACAGTTTCAAGCAAGCAAAATAAAAACGTGTACTGAGTAAACTCTAGCAACCCTGCGAACCTAATTTTGCTGAGTAAGAGGCACCCTCGAATGCGAGAACCAGTCAAACGAAACAGAATCTGACAAATTTTACCAAGTGCCCATAACAACCATTCCTGGGTGGATGAGTCTTCAAAAACATAAGACACACACATACACGCGCAACCGCCCCACCAACCGCAGCCAACCTTTCGCGGTACTGCCGTTTTGCCTTTTTGGTCGCGAGCGAAGCATAAATCTTAACTCAACCTCAGCAAGCTTGTATTTTTAACTTTACAGGTAGGACTGAAGAAAACAGGTGAGAACATCAATTTTCCTTGCAGCACACTCCCACGTGAATTACAGGCGAACATCTCTCTCTGTGTTACTCTCGCTCGCTCTCTCGCTCTCTCTCTCTCTCTCTCTCTCTCTCTCTCTCTCTCTCTCTCTCTCTCTCTCTCTCTCTCTCTCTCAGTCAATCTGTTTCTCTCGCTCGCTCTCTCTCTCTCTCTCTCTCTCTCTCTCTCTCTCTCTCTCTCTCTCTCTCTCTCTCTCTCTCTCTCTCTCTCTCTCTGAAAATAGAGTTTAGTCCTATTCAATCATATCTTATCTCATATTATCGTCTCTTATCGTCTCTCTCTCTCTCTCTCTCTCTCTCTCTCTCTCTCTCTCTCTCTCTCTCTCTCTCTCTCTCTCGGAAAATAGAGTTATTTAGTCTTATTTAATCATATTCTTATCTCATATTATCCTGTCTCTCTCTCTCTCTCTCTCTCTCTCTCTCTCTCTCTCTCTCCAGCAGACGCCATGGATGACGTCAATGCATTCAATCTCAGTTCTCGCTCGCTCTCAACAGAGGAAAGAGATGTTTCTAGACTGTGAGCAAAATGTAGGAAGTGAATGTTTTCCGCGCCGATGACGCGTTGTTGTTGTGCCTACGTCACAGCAAGCCGTTCAACCTCACAGTGGGCTAAGCTCCAAGGCCACCACCACCGCCGTCGGTGCATCTCAGGTTGCTGAGCACTGGGAGTTTTGTTTCGTTCGTTTTTGGTGTCTGTTGCCACAGTCACGAAAGTCGCAAGTATAGCCTGGTGTAAACTTGTTTGCAGTAAACGCGTGTTGGTTCGCAAAATCCATCGGGACAGCTTTTGTTTTGTTTCTTCTTGGGTATTTCTGTACTCTACTTTATTTTTCCTATCTCAGTCCTTGCCCTCCTCGTCCTCCTCCCCTAGGCCCTCCTCCTAGATCCTCATCTTCCTTCTCATTCAGTCTTCTCCTCCCCAACAACAACAACAAAATCGACTACGTTAAAAAAAATTTAAAAAAATCTGTACTCACCAAAACAAGGACAGCACACACAATACTAAATCAAATTTTCGCTTATGGAAGCTTCCTCAGGACCAAAACACAAACAAACTAACAAAAAGGGAAACAAACAGCAAAAGCTTTTATGTTTCCCCTCCATCTTCTTTTCATACCTTTTTTGTTCCGTGCTGCCTGTGTTTGTTTGTTTGTTTGTTTGTTGGTTGGTCCTGAGGAAGCTTCCATAAGCGAAAATTCGATTTAGTATTGTATGTGCTGTCTTTGTATTGGTGAGTACAGAATTCTTTTTTTTTTTTTTTAACTGTGTACACCCTCACCCACAGTCACTTTGTTTTTTAGAATAACGACAACGACAACTACAACAACAACAACAACAGCAACATCAATTTCTTCAAAATGTTTCAGCTGTAAAACCAAAATCCGTTGTTGAAGACAAAGGCGAGGAGGAGGAAGCGTATAATGTGTGACAGAGAATGGCAAAAGAAAGCAAGGGCTAGGGGACACGTGTCGTGGGACCAAGAACGGATTACCAGAGTTCTATATGCACGACCCACACTTCCATTTAGCAGTGTCACCACGACGTGTTGTCCGTCAAGCTAACGGAATGACACACCTACACCTACACCAACACACACACACACGCACACACACACACACACACATATACACACACACACACACATTTATATACACACACATACACACACTCACTAACACATACACACACTCACACACACACAAACACATACACGTTACACACACACACACACACACACACACACTCATCCACGCATACGCACCTACACACACACACACAAGCACATACACGTTACACACACACACATATATGTGCATACATACACACACTCATACATACACACACTCACACACACACACACACACACACACATACACACACTTTCTCTCTCTATGCATCTCTCTCTCTCTCACGCTCACTCTCTCTTTCTCTCCTCCCCCCCCCCCCCCCCCAAGAACGGATAAAAAGTGTTCAATATGCACGCCCCACACTTCCATTTAGCAGTGTCACCACGACGTGTTATTTAGATGAAATGAAATATCTTAATAGGTGTAAGGGTTGTGTCCTTTGAATAACTGTGTTAGCATGTACTCGGATTTATTATATTGATGACTATATTTTTAGATATGATTTTTAGGGAATTCATTTATCTTTATCCATGCAACCTGTGATTGCTCCTGTCAGATTGGTGCTAAAGGAACAACCAGTCCGTTTTGAACTGTCTGGTTGGTGTGCACACGTAGTGGGCCCAGTGAGATTGAACACTTTGTCTGTACATAGTTGTTGTGATATATGCGTGTGGAAGGAGTGTGAAGTTTTATGCATACACCATAACAAAATCCTGTGCTTTGCATTTGGTAAATAAACTGTTTGACTTGACTTGTCCGTCAAGCGGACGGAAAGACCTGGCAAAGACAAATGGAAATTCTTGCCTGCTATTCAAAGAACTGTGGAGCTGCGGATCGAATTCGATCTTGCTGACATTGAATTTAGATCTTAAATTACTATTTTGGTGCAGTTCGTGGTCGAACCCAGACTGATTGAGAGAGAGAGAGAAAGAAAGAGAGAGAGAGAGAGAGAGAGAGAGAGACGGACAGACAGACAGACAGACAGACAGACAGACAGACAGACAGAGGAGAAAGTCAACGATTTCGCAAAATGTAGGTAATACTGCTGCTGTTGATTTTGTTGATGATGATGACTTCGAGTCACTGGTCGAAACGTGAGGCATCTGCCCTCATTTACAAAAATCATGCATAGGTGTAAAATAATTTTAATTAAAATGTTTGATGTATCTTTTTTTAATGCTGCTGCTGCTGCTGCTGCTGCTGCTGCTGCTGCTGCTGCTGCTGATGATGATGATGATGATGATGATAATGTTTTTGTCATTGTAGTGTCTGAAGCCTTGCGCTTGTGCAGGAGTCACACATCGCAGACGGTACCCTCACTACCGTAAATGCCACTATATGGAGTGATGAGGGGATATAAAGTAAGCGTACAGGAATGCTAACCGATAACACTTTCTGTGTTCCTTACCCTCTTGGCCACCAATGCGCGCTTTACCTGTGATTTACCTGTTGGGAGTATCAGGCATCATTATTGTACTTCTGCCAAATTCCCTTCTCCTCATTCTCCGCCCACGCCCCTCTCTCTCTCTCTCTCTCTCTCTCTCTCTCTCTCTCTCTATATATATATATATATATATATATATATATATATATATATATATATATATATCTCTATCTCTCTCTCTTTCTCTCTCTCTTTCTCTCTCTCTCTTTCTCTCTCTCTCTCACTCTCTCTCTATATATATATCTCTCTCCCTCTCTCTCTCTCTATCTCTCGTCGCTCGCTTCCGGTGGTCGCTGTGGCAAGACACGAACACATTTGCTGTGTCAAAAGTTCGACATTTTTAGCAACAACAGCCACTAAGATGTCAGTTTTAGGCCTACCTAAAACTGTGGAGTCTATTCTGACCACCATTATCGCGGACCACGCTCTTATCTCCTGGAAGGTGACGGGCGAAGGCGACAAACCTGTCGTCGTGCTTCGCTTCAACTCCGCAGATCAACAAGATGGCGAGCCGACATTACCAGTGGGCGCGTGGAGACGCAAACCCCCGTCACAGATACGACGCGACAAGAAAAGGGCAGAAGACAGGCGTGCTACTTCACGGACTGACGAAACAAGAACAGAAAACATTGTGACACAGTGCTCCACAGAAACAAACAAAAGACAGGAACAAGAAAATAAGGCAAGTGATAACATTGTTGACAGTAGGCATACTTCGCCATGCGGTCTATTTTTAGCCACCCCTGAGTTCATGCCTCCGTCACAACATGACAGTACACATTCCTGTGTTGACACGCCACGCTCTGCACGTGAGACAGACCCACCGCCTGCCACTTACACTAGGCGCAGTGGAGAGGAACATGTAAACAATAGAGACGACACCATGTGTTTGGGCGCAAGTGGTTGGCAGACCAAAGACTGTTCGCATGATAGTGCGGTAAATCAGACAGACGACAACAGTGAGAGTCTGGAACACATGGAAAAGATAACGTCTGAAAGAGGTATTGACATCAGACATATCAAGCTGCTGGCTAGTGAACTGAGAGACCGCCGTAAACAAAGACTTCTCCGCGATAGAAGAAGAAATGAATCTTTTGATACTGTTGTATTTGAAGAACATATTGGCACCCAGAGTTTGTACTGCAAAAGTGATGATGTTGTGCTCATGTATGATTTCAACACAGATCGTAAACGCTGGTTCTTCGATCAGTCAGACAACATGACCAAGATTCAGAAACATGCCATGTCGTGTCTTCGGACATTGCCCCCGATCAGCAAAGATCGGTACGCTGAATTGTACAAAGAAGAACTGGAAGAAGATCTGAGAATAGTGTCTCGCGTAGTCCGCTTTTACTTAGGATGAACAGTTTCAAACACCGTGATGTTTTCATTCTTGGTTCTCTAATGCTGAAAAGGGCCGTCACACAATATCTGTCACCACAGGGAAGAAAACAAAAGACTGAAGGACTGATCAAATCATGATGTTATGATGCATGGTATTGGTGTGCAGTGTGAGTCAAGGTATCCCTGACTCTGACAAATGCAGTGGACTCTCTATCGGACCTCCAGTAGCGAGAACTCTGCGCGATCGTGCATGCTTCGGTATATAGAAAGCTTTGTACTTCGACATCCCAACCCCACAACACCCTTTCGCTATAAACATGTGTTTTCGCGAATAAAACATTCTGATTCTGATTCTGATTCTCTCTATCTCTCTCTCTATCTCTCTCTCTCTATCTCTCTCTCTCTCTCTCTCTCTATCTCTCTCTCTCTATCTCTCTCTCACTCTCTCTCTCTCATTCTCTCTTTCTCTCTTTTTCTCTCTCTCTCTCTCTATCTCTCTCTCCCTCTCTCTCTCTCTCTCTCTCTCTCTCTCTTACTTTCTCTCTCTCTATCTCTCTCCCTCTCTCTCTCCCCCTCTCTCTTTCTCTCTCTCCCTCCCTCTCTCTCTCTCTAACTTATGTTTATAACCTAAGCATACAACAAAATGTGTTCCCTTCTATTTTAAAGTGTGCAAAGATATTACCAATTCCAAAAAATAAGGATCTTACAGACCCAAACAACTTTAGACCTATTTCCCTCTTACCTGTTCTATCTAAACCCTTAGAAAAGCACATACAAAAACACCTACTGGCATATATGGAAGAAATGAATCTGTTTCATTCGTTTCAGTCTGGATTCCGCTCGAAGCATTCCTGCCACACCGCCTTAAGCTCTTTATGCGAGACTTGGCTGTCAGCAATAAACAAAGCAGAAATAACGGGAGCGTTGTTTCTGGACTTTAAGAAAGCCTTTGACCTAGTAGATCACTCACTTCTACTGAAGAAATTAAAGTGCTATTTAAAAGACGACTCCGCCTGTGCCTTTTTTGAATCGTATCTTTCAAAACGGAAACAGTATGTGTCCATTAACTGTAAAACTTCGTCAAACGAGTTTGTCAGGAGTGGTGTCCCTCAAGGGTCTGTATTAGGACCTATCTTGTTCTGTATTTATATAAATGACTTACCCCTTCATGTGTCCGATGAAAAAGTTAGATGTGAGTTCTTCGCGGATGACTCTTCTGTTCACACCAGTCAAACATCTTTGGAATCCGTCAACTCTTCTCTTCAAACAAGTGTGAATGAAATCACTGAGTGGTGCGTTTCTAATGCAATGATCATTCATCCGATTAAAACAAAGAGTATGGTGATAACCACGAGACAAAAACACCAGTTAAGTCCTTTACTACTACAACTGTCAGTTGGCTCAACTCAAGTGCAGCAAGTTAGGGAACATAGACTATTAGGTGTTACCATTGATCAAGAGTTGAAATGGCAAGCTCATTTGAGTAATATTTGCAAAGTAGTATCAAAGAATTTGTACCTGTTATCAAAATTAAGGCATTACGCTGATTCTGAAGCACTCAAAATGTTCTATTACGCCCACATAATGCCTCATATAAACTTCGCTTCGACACTTTGGGATAACTGCAGTGATGTTCATTTAAAAAGACTCAATTTCCTGCATCGCCGAGCTGCAAAACTTATTCTGCATGATTTGAATAGGTCCACGGATGATAAACTAAAGCTCCTGAATTTCCTCCCCTTGAAAGATCAGTTGACGTTAAACAAGGCTGTGTTCATGTATAAAATTCTAAATGACGACTGTCCTAAATATTTGCAATCACATTTCAAACATGCCACAAAAAGATATGGGTCCCAAAAAATCATCCCTCCTATACCTCGCATAGACCTCTACAAATCGAGCTTAGCCTTCTCGGGAGCTTTTCTCTGGAACTCCTTCCCCCAACAGATAAGAAATGCAACTTCAGTGAAAATTTTTAAGAGACAGTCACGTTCACACATCATTCGTGAATGAAATGTCTTGTTCGATTGTTATTTTGTTGAACATTTTGTACAAGTGTTAACGGATGTGTAGCTGATTTGAGCAACTTAATTCTCAAAATGAAAGGTTTAACTATGTCAATGTAATTTTGTAATTTTTGAGTTCTCCTTATATAATTCCTTAAATGCACATTGTGTTGCAATCCATACAATGTAATTCTGTATCTTATATGATTGAAGTTTTATTTATTTATGTCCGTCTGTCTTTTTTACTAAATATTTTAACATCGAGGGGGAATCGAAACGAGGGTCGTGGTGTATGTGCGTGCGTGTGTGTGTGTGTGTGTGTGTGTGTCTGTGTGTGTGTGTAGAGCGATTCAGACTAAACTACTGGACCGATCTTTATGAAATTTGACATGAGAGTTCCTGGGTATGAAATCCCCGAACGTTTTTTTCATTTTTTTGATAAATGTCTTTGATGACGTCATATCCGGCTTTTCGTGAAAGTTGAGGCGGCACTGTCACGCCCTCATTTTTCAACCAAATTGGTTGAAATTTTGGTCAAGTAATCTTCGACGAAGCCCGGACTTCGGTATTGCATTTCAGCTTGGTGGCTTAAAAATTAATTAATGACTTTGGTCATTAAAAATCTGAAAATTGTAAAAAAACAATAAAAATTTATAAAACGATCCAAATTTACGTTTATCTTATTCTCCATCATTTGCTGATTCCAAAAACATATAAATATGTTATATTCGGATTAAAAACAAGCTCTGAAAATTAAATATATAAAAATTAGTATCAAAATTAAATTGTCCAAATCAATTTAAAAACACTTTCATCTTATTCCTTGTCGGTTCCTGATTCCAAAAACATATAGATATGATATGTTTGGATTAAAAACACGCTCAGAAAGTTAAAACAAAGAGAGGTACAGAAAAGCGTGCTATCCTTCTTAGCGCAACTACTACCCCGCTCTTCTTGTCAACTTCACTGCCTTTGCCATGAGCGGTGGACTGACGATGCTACGAGTATACGGTCTTGCTGAAAAATGGCATTGCGTTCAGTTTCATTCTGTGAGTTCGACAGCTACTTGACAAAATATTGTATTTTCGCCTTACGCGACTTGTTGTGTTGTATAAAGGACAGGTTGGAAGAATAGGCTTTGCCTAAAACCTTTATCCTTTTGTAATAAAGTTCTGAGTCTGAGTCTGAGTCTCTCTCTCTCTCTCTCTC
>NW_027125998.1:0-1864 GCF_037325665.1 Littorina saxatilis | reverse complement strand
TGCAGTAACCCAGTTTAGAAAAGGTATTTGTGTAGGCTACCCAAGTAAATTGGCCTCTTTTGAGACGTGATTGTAAAACATGAGTCTATTTATCGCTGACACGCCGTCGGCAATGTTAGTAGAGCGACATCTGCGTCCACAGGCGAGAAATACATCCTACAATAACAAACTCATTCATTGAAGCAACACGATGCAGATCTTATTCAGCGAGTTCACGAATTCTATTGAATTCCAAACTATACCGTTACGTTAATACATTGTGTATACGTTTGTACGGTGGGTCTTCTATGGTTGTGGTTAAAGATACATTATTTGTAGTGACGCGGAAACTCAGAACCAGCTTTACTTTCATTTTAAAGGCATCACAAAGAAACAAATTACAAATTAAGCACTAACCAAACAAATACACAAAAGCGACACAAACAATCACACACACACACGGCTAAACAAACACACAAACAAACAACACATATTTACTATTGTAGAAGTTGTCTATCTGTATTTAGAAGAATTACGTCCTCGAAAAATCGATTTGCGTGCTTAGAGTTGTGCTTGCGCGCGCGCGCGCCTCAGTGTGTGTGTGCCTGCAAATGTACGTGCGTGCGTGTGTGCGTGCGTGTGTGTGTGTGTGTGTGTGTGTGTGTGTGTGTACCTGCAAATGTGCGTGCGTGCGTGTGTGCGTGCGTGCGTGTGTGTGTGTGTGTGTGTGTGTGTGTGTTTGTGTGTGTGCACATGCGCGTGTGTGTGTCCGCGTCTGTGTGTGTCTGTGCTTTTATCACACTCATCAGTTATACGTTGTGAATGCTATTTTTGTCAGTTGTTGTTGCAAATATGAGAAAATTGCTCATGCAGTTACCAACGAAATCATATCTATTAATAGATAATAATTATATACTTATCGGTTAGTATTCATTGCCGACAGACAAATTTCGCTTATGTAGTGTTTTTTTTGTTTTTAGTTCTTCGTCATTGGTTTTATACCCTGTACCGTCATCCATTCATCCATCTACTCATCCATCTACTCATCCATCTACTCATCTATCTACTCATCTATCTACTCATCTATCTACTCATCTATCTACTCATCCAACCACGCATCCACACACACACACACACACACACACAGACACACACACACACACACACACATACACACACACGTACAGACACAAACACACACACTCACTGACACAGACACACACACACACATACCCACACTCACACACACACACACAAACATACACACACACACACACACACAGTGACACACACACACACACACACACACACACACATCCGAAACTGGCTACCTATTTTTAGTTGTGTATATCCTTCTATAATTACCCCAAGTCATGAATTGAGTTGACTGTCTGGATTTCATTGAAGCTGTCACCGTCGTTATTAGCTGAGTGGCCTTGGTCGTTTTAACGCTACAGTGATCTTGTCAAAACAAGTCGTTCCAAGAAGGGAACATTATCTTCTTCCGTGTACCCTGAAGTCCCATTGTAGTGTATACAGCTTGCCTAATGGCTATGATGCACATGGTAAAAAGGGTTTGCATGACCGCGTCGTGGGTTACTGCATAGAAGTACATTCGCACTTTCTTCAAGACGAAAGGAATAAGAGAGAATATGACAAAAAAGAAAAATATTACCATGGAAGAGAAGACAAAGAAATAGAACCAGAAAAACAACAAGCACAAGAACAAAACTCAGCTGAACACAAGATCGAGAACAAGAGACTCAGTGAGTGAGCGACTTTTTGAAAATATATTTGTGTATAAAGACAAACGGTTTTGCCAACATGTTTAGAGAGAGAGAGAGAGAGAGAGAGAGAGAGAGAGAGAGAGAGAGAGAGAGAGAGA
>NW_027125997.1:0-12500 GCF_037325665.1 Littorina saxatilis | reverse complement strand
CTCTCTCTCTCTCTCGCGCTCTCTCTCTCTCTCGCTATTTCTCTCTCTCTCTCTCTCTCTCTCTCTCTCTCCCTCTCTCTCTCTCTCCCTCCCCTCTTTCTCTCTCTCCCTCCCTCTCTCTTCCTCTCTCTGGATTTTGTAAACAGAGACCTTGCTCATTGGTAACCCCCTCTCTCCCTCTCCCTGATCAAGCATTAGAATGTTGGTATGACACCCTACTACCTATAATAAACAAGCACGCACCTATAAAGAAAATGAGAGTAAAACATCCTAAACTTCCACCCTGGATGTCCAATAAAATAACTGAAGCCATGGATCAGCGTGACCTGTTAAAAAAAGCTAAACAGTTCCAAGATTATAAAACAGCTAGAAATAGGTTAAAAAACATGGTTCGTGACTCAAAGAAAGCTTACTTTAATAAACTCGTTGAGAATAACCGGGATATCTCGCAGATCTGGCGTGCACTAAATTCACTCATCAGAGGTTCCACCTCTAACTCCACCCAGATCCCCCGTCACTTAACGCCAGACATCTTTAACTCTCACTTTTCGTCTGTAGCTACCTCTCTTAGCAACCCTGACAATGCCTCTCCCAACAACTCTGACAATCTATCCCTCTACTGCAAACAAAAGACGGCGAATAAAGCACCCTTTCAAATCCCACCCATTGCAGTGCACGAATTAGGACGACTGATTTCACAACTTCAGAACAAAAAATCTTCAGGACCTGATGAAATCAGCAACCACTTATTAAAACTCTCCCTTCCTTACACAGTTGACTCTCTCACATATATCTTTAATCTCTGCATTCAGCGCAACACCTTTCCGCAAGCACTAAAGAAAGCTAAAGTTATTCCTCTCCCCAAATCCAAAAACACTTCTGATATTAGCAACTACCGCCCTATTTCCTTACTCTCAGTACTATCAAAGCTTCTTGAAAGACATATTCACATTAATCTCACAAAATACATGGACCGTTTGGCCCTTTTCCACCCCTTGCAGTCTGGTTTCCGCAGTAACCACTCATGTTCTACTGCGCTCTCGCTTTTGACAGACAAATGTCTGTCAGCCATAAATTCCTCCCAGCTCTCTGGGGTCGTATACTTAGATTTTTCTAAGGCCTTTGACCTCGTTGATCATAAAATTCTCCTCAACAAATTATCACTATATCTCAATGGATCTGACTCTCTGTCTTTCTTTCAGTCTTTCCTTGAAAACCGATCGCAACAAGTCTATGTACATGGTGCGTACTCAAGAGAGGAGTCCGTGTTATATGGAGTACCCCAGGGCTCTGTCTTAGGTCCTATTCTTTTCTGTATTTACGTTAATGACCTTCCACTTCACTTCTCTGACAACTCAGTAGAGTGCCACATGCTCGCTGATGACACAACACTACGGACACAAAATAGACGTCTTGAAAATATTCAACAATCTCTTCAGCACACCCTTAGAGACATCTCACAATGGTGCTCTGAAAACAACATGGTCCTAAACCCTCTGAAATCTAAATCAATGGTAATTACAACGCGCCAGAAGCATCAGTTGTCCCCCCTCTCACTAGATCTCACCATCAACGGAAACTCAATAGAAAAGGTTAGCGAACACAAACTGCTAGGCGTGATTATCGATGATAAGCTTAGGTGGCATTCCCACATTGAACATCTGTGTAAACGCGTTTCAAGAAATGTATTCCTACTTTCAAAACTTCAGTCAGTCATAACTTTAGACGCCCGAAAAATGTTCTACAACGCCCACATCAAACCTCACATTGATTATGCCTCTGTCATCTGGGATGGCTGTAGTGATGCATTATTCAAAACTATAAATTCTCGTCATCGTAGGTCAGCTAAACTCATTCTGCCTGACCCATCACTAACTACTGACGCAAAACTGACAGCCCTCAATATACCTCAACTTAAACAACAGCTTTTATTTAATAAATCAGTTTTCATGCACAAGATCCTACATGACCAAGCACCCGAATATCTAACTCACTTGTTTCAATCAACACCTTCTCGGTATTCCACTTTCAAGCATAATCTGGCCTGCCCGAAGCCACGCATTGACATATTTAAAACTAGTCTTTCATACTCGGGAGCTTATGTCTGGAACTCCCTACCTACATGCTTAAAATCGACCAGTAACCTTAAAACATTCAAAACACATCTGCAAAAATACATTCAAACATCACTTTAATGTAATGTGCCTGGTTGCTCAAACGTATGTGTGCCTTTTATCCTTCTGAAAATGTGCATGTATGTGTCTTGCGTCAACTTGGTGTGATAAGAATACATTCTCGTGTATTACTCCTTCTAGTATCTAAGATAGTATTACTGCATTTTATATTGGCATGGTGATTCCTTCATAATCTAAGATGGTATATATTAGGTCATGAACGTTTTTTGTTTTTTTTTATTGTTTTTTTATTTATTTTTTTTATTTTTACTTTGCTACCTGATCCTTTATTTGGTTAGTGTGTCGTGTTATGTTGGCTTGCCTTATAAGTTAGTTGATCTTCTGTGTGTGTGTGCGTGTGCGTGTGCGTGTATATATATATATGTGTGTGTGTGTGTGTTCTGATAATGTATGGTTGTATATCTGCATATCACATGTCGATAAAAAATGATCTTATTCTTATATTACTATTATTGCGTGTGTCTGCGTTTCATCATAAAAAGTTTGTTCCTATGTATTCCCATTTCGATTATAACCATTCTGCTTAGATCAGGACTAGCTGTAAGAAAGGTCCTACGGACCTAATGCTATCTTTCCTGTAATAAAGTTCAATGTTTCAATGTTTCAATGTCTCTTGTAAACAAGAACACTCTTTACTTAAAACACTGTGTATATATATATACTCACCCCCCTCCCTCCTACACTCTCTCCCACCACAATCTCTATTGCGAATGTTGACGCATTTAGATTGAATTCATTGAAATGAGTATTTACTATTTTCTTACGATTTGCTGTCCTTGTGCTTGTTCGTATGCATCTATATCTACGCATACATCGGCGTCTGTTCTTGGCAGGAAGGACGGCGACGAGAACAACGAGTATGACGATGATGACGATGATGACACAGCCAACGATCAGCCCCGTAGAGGTTGACTTCCCGTTCAGTACTGTAAAGCATTAACATAAATTAACAGTCATAGATAGAAGGGCATGGTATGAGCTCCTCCTCTGTATGAACAGTATGACATTTGTAGAAAATAAGAGCTGGGTCTGCCTTCGTTAAATGAGAGTCAGCAATGTATCATCATTTAAGTGCCATAAACATAGGTTTTTTTTTAACATTAAATCACTCTAATAAGTGTTCCGGTCACATAGAAAGAACAGCACTTCAAAATCAATTATTTACAAGTCACTTTGGGTGAATATAAACATCATCAAACATTTCATGTCTCAATCCTTTCCCTATCTGATTGCGTGCAATCAGGACGTTGTCATCTACCTCTATTCTGGTTATTTGACATATTGCAACACAGACCTTACACTCTTTAACAAAAAAGCATACCTTTAGTTTGTGAGTCTGTTACTGGCGCAGCAGCCATGCAGTCACATGCAGATGAACGTTCATGCGAACATGCACATTAGAAGAAAATTATGAGAACGTCACAGGTAGGTGCGCAAATCAAACATGATATAGGTCAGTACACATGCTGTAAGATAAGTCGTAGACCAGAAGACGAGTGACATCACTGTCATTTGTGGGCGTCAGTACGTGCCTTACAAAAAAATGACATTAACATAATTATAATGTATTGACCGTCATTACATTCCATCTGATGAAACTAATCACCCGAGCATTTTCATGCTGGAATGCAAGACAATGGATATCATCACACTGGAAACAAGATCTAAAAAGTGTTCCTTTCTTTTGTGAAGAAGATCTAAGTTGTACAATTTAAACAACTTGTGAAACAGTTTAACGCTACACGACATGGCATGTACCGATACTGTATGTCACACGATTTCCTTCTTTGCCACTTCTATAAAAAGCAAATGTGTACAATATTGTATGTTACACGCTTTGGAGCATGTGCAAGAACGGATTCAAACTCAAAATCTTCCCTCCAAAAGTCCCAAAATGCACACACGACTTTTATTTCCCCTGCTGTTATCGTTTCTTCTCTTTACACATTATTCAACGCTGAGAATACTGAAAACGGCATCCCAGACGACAGTTCTGTTTTCATACGCGAATTTAGCTGCCCTTGGAAAGTGGCTAGCTCACGAGGCCTGTTGGTCTAGAAGGAGTTATGAACAGACATGACAAAGATCCGGAAAAGAACAAACATTTCGCGCATGTAGACACAGAAAGACGTCATGAAGAATGCGATGCTTCAAAAGATACAGACTGTGACGATGACTCTGACGTCATTCACACATACGGAGACGTCATTCATAGTTGTTCTGCCACTTCCTTGAAAAAGTAGATATCTCCACAATGGCTGCCCCTGTGTTCAGATTTGTCAAGCGTGAGTACGCAAAACGTGTTTGTTCTCTCCTCTGTTGAAGCTGTGAGACAGCAATGCTATTTAGACTTGGTCGTGTGACAGAGTTTTCTTCCACACTCGATTAGCTGATGTCTAACTCAGCCTGACGGCTTCGTTGGACAATCAACGTAATCTCGTGTGGAAGAAAACGTCTGTCTCACTACCAAGTCTGAATAGCAGGTAATGCCCAAGTCGCATCTAGCAACAGCTCAGTTCAATTTACAAACAGGGTACACACAACCTATCTGTTTGCAATTGCAAGAGAGAGAGAGAAAGAAAGAAAGCGAGAGAGAAGAGAGAGAGAGAGAGAGAGAGAGAGATAGAGATAGAGACAGAGAGAGAGATAGAGAGAGACAGAGAGAGAGAGAGAGAGAAAGAAAGAAAGAAAGAAAGAGAGCGAGAGAGAGAGAGAGAGAGAGAGAGAGAGAGAGAGAGAGAGAGAGAGAGAGAGAGAGAGAGAGAGAGAGAGAGAGAGAGAGAGAGAGAGAGAGAGAGAGAGAGACAAGACAAGACAAGACAAGACAGCATCTTTATTATCGAGGGTAATAGATAAGGAAGAATATTGCTATTTTACATCCAGCCCTCGCCCTAATATAGGGTCAACAAGAAAAGAAGACAATATAATCAAAGAACTATCACATAAAACGTAACACATTGTAACTGTTATATACAGATACACATTTAAAAATACATTGTCATACTGCATTTTAAGTACAATTGTCAATGATAAAGAGTGTCAATTTTTAACTTAATCTAGATCTGAATATTATTATAATTGTGTTTAACATGCACATACACTTTAAAGGAATTGACGAACCATTCAGCACATGTTTATTTGCATTATGTGCGACTTATCAAGCTGTATGTGTTTGTTTCATGTTTAAGAAAAATTGGCAGTGAGTTCCATAGGACCGCACCTGAATAAAGAAGGCTTGATTTGAAAAGGTCAATACGTGGAATCAATGTTATGATTTTTAGTCTGTTATAGTTCAAAATAAAATGATCACGTAATGTCTCCGGTGCATACCCTGACATCACTTTATGCATTATAACACCTTTATTATACATCAATCTTTTTTGAAATGGTAATACTTGCACATTTTTATAATCAGATTCTGAAGGAGTGTGATTTGTTAGCATAATTAGCTTAACTGCTCTTCTGTGAAGACTGGCTAAAGGTTTAAAAAAAATATGTAAAAAACAAATATTGAAAAAAAATATATTTTAAAAAAATATGTTAAAAAAATTATTTAAAAAAAATGGATTGACCCATTCTAAATGTGAACTTACATGATTAGTTAGCATGACATCATGTCTCTTTTTGTTAGCATAAGAACCAGTTTCCTTTGTATTTTCATTGTAATTTGTATTACACAATGTTGCTAAATATAATTTGCATCACATAAATGGATGAACACTCCTAGACATACCAGTGCGAGATGTATGTATTGCCAAGC
Organism: Littorina saxatilis; assembly: GCF_037325665.1. Taxonomy (NCBI): domain Eukaryota; kingdom Metazoa; phylum Mollusca; class Gastropoda; order Littorinimorpha; family Littorinidae; genus Littorina; species Littorina saxatilis. The sequence continues at coordinate 6,545 of NW_027125997.1, read as the reverse complement.
ACATGCAGTGCCCTGTTCAACCTCTGTCATTGCTAATGATACATTCTGTTCTTTAAACTATGTCAAGCCAATTCTGTTTTAGACTCACATAATAACGTGATGCAACCCAATGCCTCAGTGTGTATTTCATTGGTAAGGATCGACCCAATGCGTATTATAAAAGGAGCAAAGACAAAGACTTTAGTATTTTGTTTCAGTAAATTCGGCTGTGATAATATAATGTTTGATGCATAGCAGTAATATTTACACGTTGGATTAGGCATTGTTTGAGAAGCAGAACATCATACCGAGCCACCATTTTCCGGAAACACCTTAGAACATGAGATACATTTGTGTAAACACACCAACCTACTATACGAATCTCAAACGCCACTTCAACACTTCCAATCCCATTGGACACGTTTGCAAGGTACATTCCTCGCAATCTCTTGGGGACATACACTGGTTTAATGCTGCAGTTCAATATATATTCTTTGTCTCGATCTTGTTGGCAAGTGGAATGGAAGTTGTCTGATGACACACGGCTTCCCTTGGTGATGGTGCCTTTATCAAGGTAGGTGAAGGAAAACTCATGGGGTACAGGGTAAGCTTCAAGCATGAAGACAATTCCATCAATTGTCATGTTCATCGTTTCATTGACTGTCGTTTTGGGTGGGCCTGCAACAAAATACAACATTGATTGGTCACATTCTACGATAACTATCATAACATACTAGACAGAAAGAGGGGTTTATTTGAATGTACAGGGTTGATCGGTTCAAAAGAGAAATAACGAGCGGATAAGCAACAGAGAGAGAGAGAGAGAGAGAGAGAGAGAGAGAGAGAGAGAGAGAGAGAGAGAGAGAGAGAGAGAGAGAGAGAGAGAGAGAGAGAGAGAGAGAGAGAGAGAGAGAGAGAGAGAGAGAGAGAGAGAGAGAGAGAGAGAGAGAGAGAGAGAGAGAGAGCGAGCGAGCGAGCGAGAGAAAGACACATACAATACATAGGGAGAGAGAGGGAGTATTGTTTTAAGGTGGTGGTTCAGGTGGTGGTACAAGTAGCTTTATGTGATAGTACAACAAATGCAACAACTACCAAAAACAACAACGGCAGTAGCAGTTACATCAGCCGTATTTCATATCAGCAGTTATGTATAAAAAATTAAAAAGTAGGAACATGTTGTGGTGGGGGAAAAGGTACAGCAGCAGTAGAAGAATGCATACATGAACCATTTGCACATCAGTAATTGTGACCCTCCACCACGAAATGAGTCGCATGTCACCTCGCGCGGTTCTGCGCTAGGCTTAATATAAGTCCGGGGGTACAGTGGTAAAAGTGTGAGGGTCACCTTAGTCACAGGCTTATAACTCGAAAGGTTTTTGCTCTTTTCTAAAACGGATTTTACCACTGGATAGAGCATAAAACACTCTTTAGGAAAATGTAAAAATATGAAAATCATGCAAAGATGACATGCGACTCATTCCGTGGTGGAGGGTCACAATTATATAACTGTGTAACTTACATCTGACGTTCAGCATGATGCTCCTGGTGTCAGGGTGACCCAGACCGTTGTGTGCTGTACAGCTGTAGGTCCCCATGTCTCGGCACTGGATGTCTGACAGTGTCACAGCGGCCTGGCTCGTCCACTTTCCCATTTCAGTGATAGTGACATTGGTGAAGGGACTCTCCCTGTTGACCCAATCCAGCGTAAACTCTGCAGGCCCAGGTCGACCGAATGCATTGCAGACCAATTGGAGAGTTGCATTATTAGACTCATTCACAGTGATATCTCTGTCTGTACCATTCAGTGTCAAGCTCTTGATCTTGGCTTTGTCTGGAAAAGGAGCATAAACAACGAGTTTGCAGGGTGTTCAACACATGTACCCATTTTATTTTATTTTTTTTCAAAATTTGTTTTTCTGTAGAGTGTTATTCAACTGGCAGGTACATTATGGAGGATGTATCACTTTGGATGTTATTAATCAATGTAATGTGATTCAGAATTCTAAACTATTTGACAATTACTAGAATATATTAGAAACAAAAAACATACGGTGTAGGTGACTTACGTTCAACAGTGAACAGTGCAGCAGTAGAGATGTGGTAAAATCCGTTTCCGATATTCAGTGTTGCGTGACAGATACACTCTGTGTCTTTCTCTGTGGCAAGGGCAGCGTTCACCGTGACAGAACTGGACACAGAGGTTGCATTGTTGGCGTCAGGCTGGTCATCTAGCGTGGGATCAGTACAGGCAAAGTGGACACTGCCCTCCAGTGGCTTGCTTGTGGTCAAGCTGCATGTCAGATTATCACCTGTGTGCAGTAGATCAGACCTAGGGCTGCCTGATTGGGGCCCTTGCAGCACGGGGTCTGGTCAGATGAACAATCAGAAGAGTATATTGCATTTTCTTTTGAAGCCAGTATTTGTTAAAGTCAAGCAGTCATTCATCAAAACATACACCCATCAACATAAACAAAGGAATGGCAAACGAAAGCATACATATTAACAGCTATCGTTTTTCAGCGTGGCGATAGGGTCGGATATCTTGACGAGAACAAGTATATATAATACTCCGAAGTCGAAGACGAGTCAAAATATCCGACCCTATCACCTTTCTCAAACCACAATGGCGTTTATGTTGCTATTCTTACCTAGAAATGTAAGTTTTTGCTTTGATGTGATTGGTTTCTGACGTGAGCAGACGAATTTTCTTCGCGCATGTTATTGCGCATAGCTCTACTGCCACTCTCTCTCTCTCGGCCTGACAACACAGTGACATTCGTGCTCAACACAAGTTCAAGTTTCCTGTTTTTTGCTTGTAAAAAAGATCAAAGAAACCAATTAACAAAGCGGAAGAGCAAACAGGTTAACCTTGTTGTGTGGTTTGTGTTTTCCATTTTGACTGACATCAAGTCATTTTTCAAGTGAGTTAAACACGCACGCGCTCGTCTCACACACGTGGTAAACGGTAACGTACGACTGTCTCAGTTCGGAGACTGATTTTGTGGTGTACAAGGGCACACATTCTATAGCTATGTCTTGTTTCTTCGGAAATTAAGCAGATTAGGCTAATTCATCATGTTTAGAGTTTGCAAGCAATGGTAAGTATAATTGCATGTCTCTGATGGTATGAGAGCGAAGGAATTAACATCTGCTCGAGTTGAACCGGAACTACCACGTGTGGTTTGATTTTGTAAATATAAATGATATTGAGCAACTTCCGGGGAAATAAGGACGAATGATCGAAATAGGGCTGTGTGTAACTATTTAATCACAACTCCCGAATTCCTCCATGTGTCTATCATAATAGCAATATACTGTACTGACCGAATGGACGGAAAGGGGAACAAAACATAGATGGATGCATGCATGCATGAATGCCAACTTCAGTAAAAAGAAGAACAGAGACAAAAGTAGTTATACAACATAACATACACATAATGGAACGTGATGTGCATAATCACTCAGCCGTATACAAGCAGTGATACTGGTATGCTCAAAACTGCACTTTAAAGACAAATAATTATGCTCACATGCGAAGTTAATGCGTATGGTTTGAAAGACACGCTCCGTCTCGTTGGCAATGACTCGTTTTGAAATGCACTCAGGTTGAATGTTGTGTTGAGTAGCATTCGGTTCAAACGTGCACGTACTGCCTTGTCCACCATTACTACAGTTGACGTTAAACCATCTAAACACTGGTGTGGGGGAGACACCAGGGTCAGCACAGCTCAGCTCATAGTGATGACGTCCGCTTGTCACATCCAGGGTCTGCGTCAAGTTGATTTGCAGATTGCCGCCCGTTGGTCCGTCTATTGATCAATACATTAATCAATCAATCATTCAATTAATCTATCAATCAATCGATCAATCACTCTCTCTCTCAATCAATCAATCAATCAATCAATCAATCAATCTACAAAGCATGTACATGAAATGTAAACAAAACTAACAAACACTTATTTGTGATTCACTCGGTTTTAAACATTACATAATTAGTCAATCGATCGGTTTTATGCATACATCGATCGGCGATTTGATTGATCAATTTAGAAATCCTCTCATATGTTAGAAATCTTTACCTCGAGTATTTTCTTCGTTCACTGTGGTGCTGTTTGTCTGTATGGTTTTCCGTTTATTCAAATGTCTATTTCTTGCGTGTGTGTCTGTTTGATGGCTTCTTTGGTTGCTGTTATCTACTCATTGTTGTTGTTTCTGTAGGTGTTCGTTTCATTTCATAAAACATAGACATACCGTTATTTTGAAAAAAATAAAAAATGCTTACCTTGACAGTTTATAAAGGACAAACTAACAACAGTCGCAAGCAACAGGCAGAGGTCTTTCATTTTGACTGCATTGACGCCTCTCCTGTTAAATCACGTGCGTACTCTCATACAGTTCGGCTTATATGCGGTACGTTTCTGAACACTGCGGGCCGCAACTTTGTTGAAATGTTAATGAGGAAGTATATTTAAAGCGCGTCCAAAACTAACTCGTGTCTGCACTACTTTACACTGTGCTCAACGATCACATTAACATACGAACCATTCACTAAAAGATCAACCATCGATAAACTGTGTGCAAACGTTAAAACGATGTTGGAGTCGTATGCGTGTATATGCTCGCACTTGCGTGCTGCATTGACCACATCAACCAGAGGCAAAACCTAGTTCGAATGTGTACATTAAAGTCGTCTTAGAAGGTTAAACAGATACTTTCCCTGTTCATATTATTGTCTGCCTGTTTGACCCAGTGTGTGTGTGTGTGTGTGTGTGTGTGTGTGTGTGTGTGTGTGTGTGTGTGTGTGTGTGTGTGTGTGTGTGTATGTGTGTGTACAGAGACAGAGATAGACAGACAGACAGAGACATACAGACAAAAAAGCCAATGGGCAACACCTGCACGTTTTCTCGTAATCAGTATCAATAATTTTGTTACAGGCAGGTGTAAAGGTTTCAATCAATCAATACTAGGCTTATATCGCGCGTATTCCGTGGGTACAGTTCTAAGCGCAGGGATTTGTTTTAATTTTTTAAACTTTTTTTTTTAATGCAATTTATATCGCGCACATAATCAAGGCGCAGGGATTTATTTATGCCGTGTGAGATGGAATTTTTTACACAATACATCACGCATTCACATCGGCCAGCAGATCGCAGCCATTTCGGCGCATATCCTACTTTTCACGGCCTATTATTCCAAGTCACACGGGTATTTGGTGGACATTTTTAGCTATGCCTATACAATTTTGCCAGGAAAGACCCTTTTGTCAATCGTGGGATCAAGTTTAGTCAAGTTTTGACTAAATATTTTAACATCGAGGGGGAATCGAAACGAGGGTCGTGGTGTATGTGCGTGTGTGTGTCTGTGTGTCTGTGTGTGTGTGTGTGTGTGTGTGTGTGTAGAGCGATTCAGACCAAACTACTGGACCGATCTTTATGAAATTTTACATGAGAGTTCCTGGTAATGATATCCCCGAATGTGTTTTTCTTTTTTTTGATAAATGTCTTTGATGACGTCATATCCGGCTTTTCGTGAAAGTTGAGGCGGCACTGTCACGCCCTCATTTTTCAACCAAATTGGTTGAAATTTTAGTCAAGTAATCTTCGACAAAGCCCGGACTTCGGTATTGCATTTCAGCTTGGTGGCTTAAAAATTAATTAATGACTTTGGTCATTAAAATCTGAAAATTGTAAAAAAAAATAAAAAAATTATAAAACGATCCAAATTTACGTTTATCTTATTCTCCATCATTTGCTGATTCCAAAAACATATGAATATGTTATATTCGGATTAAAAACAAGCTCTGAAAATTAAATATATAACAATTATTATCAAAATTAAATTGTCGAAATCAATTTAAAAACACTTTCATCTTATTTCTGGTCGGTTCCTGATTCCAAAAACATATAGATATGATATGTTTGGATTAAAAACACGCTCAGAAAGTTAAAACAAAGAGAGGTACAGAAAAGCGTGCTATCCTTCTTAGCGCAACTACTACCCCGCTCTTCTTGTCAATTTCACTGCCTTTGCCATGAGCGGTGGACAGACGATGCTACGAGTATACGGTCTTGCTGAAAAATGGCATTGCGTTCAGTTTCATTCTGTGAGTTCGACAGCTACTTGACTAAATATTGTATTTTCGCCTTACGCGACTTGATTTGTTTGTTTGTTTGTTTGCTTGCTTAACGCCCAGCCGACCACGAAGGGCCATATCAGGGCGGTGCTGCTTTGACATATAACGTGCGCCACACACAAGACAGAAGTCGCAGCACAGGCTTCATGTCTCACCCAGTCACATTATTCTGACACCGGACCAGTCAGTCCTAGCACTAACCCCATAATGCCAGACGCCAGGCGGAGCAGCAACTAGATTGCCAATGTTAAAGTCTTAGGTTTGACCCGGCCGGGGTTCGAACCCACGACCTCCCGATCACAGGGCGGACGCCTTACCACTAGGCCACCGTGCCGGTATCTTCGGAGTGCAAGGACCAGGGAAATAACCCCATGTAATGCTGTGTGAGTGTGACCATCGTGACGCCAATATCTTTAACTCTTAGTCGTATGAT
>NW_027125996.1:0-7651 GCF_037325665.1 Littorina saxatilis | reverse complement strand
CTCTCTCTCTCTCTCTCTCTCTCTCTCTCTCTCTCTCTTTCTTTTCCCAGGGACATGTATGTACAGTGCCTCCGTTTCCTACCAGTCAGTTAACCAGACTTATTCCAGAATGATGAATAATTTCTCTCCATGACGCGAGGCAGGATCGAAGTTGGACGTTACAACCTCACGGGTTGCGTAAGTCGTCCCATTAACGACCAAAGAGACAGAGTTCGGTCGTACTCGAAGAAAACAAAAAGCGTTTCCTTCCTTTGTTCAGGTTTGAACCACGTTCCTTATGTCAATCAAATTTGCATACGGGTGACTCATTATTTTAAATTGCCTCAAACTTGCCTATAACGCATGCTGACTCTCGGTAATATAGTCCTGTTTGTTGCTTGTGGAATCAATTTCCAAGTTACAGTCAGACGTATACATTTATATTTCACTTTCGGGTAAACAGGATGGATGTATCATGTATACGAATAGTGTAAGACTGTAAGAGACTTTTTGGAGCTAATCTGTCCCTTGCCAGTAGAATGTGTCACACGTGATGTTCCGTTAATTGTTTTGTTACAATGTTTTGCATTCGTTTGCATCGGGGAACGAAATGCAGTTCTCGTTGTAGCGTTGTTGAATTAATTTGGTGGATGCATTTTCATTTGTATTTTTCTGTCTGTGTTTCAGATGTTTTCATGTGAATGAACGACAAACGCTACGGGGTATGAGCTGAAGGAGAGAAGACGAGTTTTCACTCCAACTCGGATTAAAAGGTATGTTGTGCATACATTGCGTTTGTGTTCCTGTCTGTCTTCGTGCGTGGTTGTCTGTCAACCTACGTTCCATTCTATCTCTCTGCCTGTATCACGGCAAGTCAAGTGTATTTTTGACGACAGTGGTGTCGGAGTTTTTAACTGAAAATCTCATTCTGTGAAGAGTTCTCTCTGTTTCTCCTTCTCCGGCGTCCTTTCTGTCTCTGTCTCCCTGTTTTTATGTTTGCTTGTCTCTCTGTCCCTCTGTCTCTCTGTCTGTGTCTCTCTCACACCCTCGCGCACAGGCTAACTTTTACATATTAATATGTATCTCTCTCTCTCTCTCTCTCTCTCTCTCTCTCTCTCTCTCTCTCTCTCTCTCTCTCTCTCTCTCTCTCTCTCTCTCTCTCTCTCTCTCTCTCCCCCCCGTTTCCACACTTCTTTTTATCACCAAATGACTTAGTCTGTCAGAGTCACGAGTGTGAGGTCGCATAACTGTTTGCTATTGCTCTTTGTTTCGTTGATTATTAGAAATGTCTGCGTACCAATAGTGTCCAATGTTTCATTGCATTCCCTTGCCCTCTGCAGCACACAAAAAGCAGTGCCTGCCTGCAGGGTTGTTTTTATCTATTCCTAGTTGACAATGAATGTCTCTGTTACAACCGGCATACGAAACACCATATTGTTTTTGCAGCCCACACCCCCCCCCCCCCCCGCCCCCTCTTCCTCTTAGAAGGAAGATACTTATATTTAAAGGTGCCTTCCTTCCCGTGTACGCTGTTATGCACACCACCACAGATGTGTTCATTCGTTCACATGGGACGAGGGCGTTCTGCCACGTGGATACATACATGTGTCAACAAGGCAAGGCCAGGCAAGGCAAATTTATTTAAAGAAACCCCATTGGGGTACATGAAAAAACAAAAATACAAGAACAAGAAAGAAATGCAGGTAGTTCCACCAATACATAATTATAATCTCATTCCGATGAGAGAAAAAAAGTGTTTTACAATATGGGTTTCAAGTCTCCAAAATAGGAATTCCCGGGTTATGGCTAAACAGCCTTACTATTTATGCAGAGTTGGAAATTCTGTAGCAGAAATTGTTTTGCACATAATTGTGCCATGTCAGAACAAAATCATATCACAAAATCCTTTTAACACTGCATTCAAGCAGCCAGATTGTAGACGTCTGCATTGTTGCCAACAGGATATATAGAATGCTCTTATTTCAGATGTGTGGACGGATGTATGATTGATTTACGAAGATGGTTTACACCACAAAGGATTGTCTATAACACTGCTTACAATACTTTTTTGTGTGCATGAATTTCGATTGCATTTAAGGACTTTATAATGTATAATTGTCTTAATGCTAGTGTACAGAATGAAATATTTTTGTTGGCTCTGCTGACGAAATCTGCTTTTTTATACGCGATATATTTTTTGCTCAGGGCGTTCGGAGTTATACCGTCCCGCTAGTGTAAGTCATGACATGTAACACATGTTATTTTGTTGAAATTGTAATTGAAAAAACAAATTCTCAACAGTGCGTCCTTTTTCACTTTTTCTTTCTTTCTTGATTCCACGTTTTCAACCCTAATCCGTTACACATTTGGTTAGCTCATTTTGAGCAAGATGTTGTTCTTTCCCGAGTCCAACTCGGCCTTTCTCAACCTATATTGTTATGATTGAAGTTGTTTTTTATTGTAGACGTGGATAAGCGGTGTGGGTGTTGGTGGACAGAAGAGGAGGAGAAGAAAATAGAAATGGGCTGTAAGATGAATTGTGCAGTCAAAAAAAGTGTTATTGTCCGTCCGTCGTTTGTTTGTTTGGTTTAAACATAAGTTTATTTTAACAAAGGTTACAATCATGACATGTATACAAAGTTCACAGAAACAGCAACAAGCTAGAAGCTTATAGTGGTGTTCCTGCATGACAGTACAACATAAGGCGGTAACGGCTGAAAAATTTGTCTCAATAAACCAAATCTATTAATAACGTAATGAACGTTGCATAATGATGATAAAGAAAGACAGTAAAGGAAGGAAGGAGGGGGAGGTGAATTATGTGATTGGGGAGGGTACAGTTTAAATGAAAAGCAAGTAAACATGAAAAGAAAATTGAATGAAAATTGTACATCAAAACAAAAATCAGTTTTAGAATACATATATAATATTGATGGTGTTAGCGAGTAAGAGATAGGGAGGGAGAGAGGGAGGGAGGGAGGGGGAAAGTGGGAGGGAGGGGGAAAGTGAGAGAGAGGGGAGAGTGAGAGAGAGAGAGAGAGAGAGAGAGAGAGAGAGAGAGAGAGGAGAGAGAGAGAGAGAGAGAGAGAGAGAGAGAGAGAGAGAGAGAGAGAGAGAGAGAGAGAGAGAGAGAGAGAGAGAAAGAGAGAGAGAGAGAGAAAGAGAGAGAGAGAGAGAGACGAGTAGACGTATCGATTTTGTTTTCACTTTACATGTTTATCTGTTCGAAACGGCCGGACTGTCCAATAAATTCCTGCACTGTTAAAAAGATTTTTTTGTTAATTTTTGTTTGCAAGGAGGGGTTTCCATGAAGTAGAATATCTGTGTGTATGAAGTTGTTGGTTAGTTTGTTGATTGTGTTGTTTCTTGCAGCTAAGTGTAAACGGCATTCTAGTAAGAAGTGTGTTGCAGTTTCTGTTCCATCACCACAGTCGCATACGCTATTTTCCGCAAGGTGTCGCTCGACTAAGTCTTTCTTTAGATCGCTGATATTAAGTCTCATTTTTGTGTGGATTATTTGTGTTTGTCGACTGCCACTGTAGAAGTAAACGGGAATTTGTGTGTCGTCTTTTGTTAAGTAATGTTTAAATTCCCCGAGGGAGTCGGTTAACTGTATTTGTTCAGGTAGTTGGTTCCAGAGTACTGTTGTCGAAGGAAAAAAGGATGTTTTGTACGTTTCTGTTCGATGTGGGGGTATACTTCGTTCTAAGGGGCGGCGTCTGTGGTAGGGGTTGTTGGCTGCTACGAGAGGTGGGAGTGCTGCTTGTAGGTATGGGGGGGTCTTGTCGTGAGTAATTTTATGGAACATTGTTAGTTTATGACGGTTACGCCTTTCAGATAATGATTGGAGTCCAGATTCTCCGTAAAGCTTAAAGTGACTGGTTCCGCGGACAGCTCCGATGATTGTTCGTATTGCATCTAGGTTTAACTGTTCGAGTTCATCTGTTAGGGTTTTGCTACAATTGTCCCATATTATGTCGCAATAATCAAAGTGTGGTAGAATGAAGGATTTATACATAATTTCCAATGATTTTCGGCTCAGTCTATATTTGTATGTACGCAAGCAAGCTACGAGAGTTCTGCACTTTGCAACAAGAGATTTTATATGTTCATCCCATTTACAGTTGTTTTGTATTATTATTCCTAAGTGTTTGTGATTTTGGGAACTTTCAAGGATGGTATTGCCAAAGTTTAGATCTGCGATATCAGGGGTTCTTTGTGTACAAAAGTTCACCAATTCAGTTTTTGCATGGTTAAATGCTACCTTCCATGTTTCTGCCCAATTTACAATTTTTTCAAGATCTGAGTTTAAAATTTCGGCACGGATGTTGTGATTGGCTAAAGACAAGTACATGCTAGTGTCGTCAGCAAAAAGCTTAATCGTAGATTCTATATCACGTACAATGTCGTTTACATAAATTAGGAAGAGCAAGGGTCCAAGCACTGAACCTTGAGGAACTCCCGCTACTACTGGAAGATAAGTTGATTTACTGCCTTTTAATACAACTGCTTGCTTTCGATCTGTTAGGTAGTCTGTAAACCAGTTTAATAATGGCCCATTAATTCCAGCGGCTTCGAGTTTATGCAATAAGCCCCGGTGCCAAACTCTATCGAATGCTTTGGATATATCAAAGAAGATTGCTTGGGTAGTTATTCTATTATCGAGTGATTTGCATATGTCATTGTATATTGTAAGAAGCTGGTAAACAGTTGAGTCTCCAGGGATGAAACCGGACTGCGACTCTGTAATGATATTGTTTTGTGTTAAGTAGTCAAAGACATGAATTTGTATACATTTCTCTAGTGTTTTGCCAACACAGCTTAGGAGGGAGATTGGACGATAATTACTACATGTATCTTTGTTCCCCTTTTTATGAACTGGTGAAACGTGGGCTATTTTCCAAACTGACGGAAAAAGTCCTTCATGTAAAGACCGATTAAACAGTGCAGTTAGGCTGTCACAAATCACTTCGCAGCTCTCAATTAAAATTCGATTGTGGATTTCGTCTGGACCGACTGCTTTTGTTTTGTCTAGTTTGTTAATCGTATTTTTAACTTCTTCGACTGAAAGTGTGAGATTGTTTATTCTGCAAGGAAGCCTTGGTACTTCAGGAATGTCTGACATATCGTCTTCGACAATGGACTGTTGGATAAAGAAGTCGTTGAACAAGTTTGCTTTTTCTAGGTTAGTATAGTAGGTTGTTCCGTTTGACGTCAAAGGAGGAATTTCATTGGGGTTTGATCCTTTCTTTGATAAGAATGATTTAACTAGTTTCCACCAATTTTTAGTGCCAAAGTTATCTCCACTGGATACTTTTTTGTCTAATTCTTTTATATATTCTAATTTCCGATTACGAATTGTGTCAGTATAATTATTGCGAGTCATACGAAAGTGTTCCCAGGCCTCAGGTGTGTTTAGTCGCACTGCTGTATCATGAACTGATCTTTTTTTGTCGCGTAGTTTTATAATTTCCTCTGTCATCCATGGTGCGTCTTGATCGCGAACAGTTATTGTCTTTACTGGCATGCATAGTCTTGCGACACTTAACAGCTTTTCGGAAAATGACCTGGCAGCTTCGTTGACAGTGTGTAGCGTTGCAATGTTCATCCAGTCGATTTTCCTCAATTCGATAAGGAATTTTTCTTTGTTTAATTTGGAATAGTTAAATATTGTTCTTTTAGATGCAGGAGTTTTATGTATGTGTTTCTTGATTGTCGCACATGGCACAGAATGGTCGCTGCAAATAGGGGGTAGAACGTTAATGCTTTGCACGATGTCTACACTCGAGGTAAGAATAAGGTCAATGCATGACGATGTTGTTTCTGTAACGCGGGTCGGAAGTGTAACTAGTTGTTGTAGACTGTTTAAAGTGATAATATCAAGAAGATGCTGCGACGGGTTGTTTGTAAAATCTGAATTGAAATCACCAAGAATAATAAACATATGCTCTGAAGCGGCGACATTTTTAATTGACTGATCGATGAGTTTCCAGTATTCTACATTAGAGTTAGGCGGCCTATAAAATGTACCTATTAACAGCGTATCCTGGTTTAATCTAGTTTCAACCCATACGGCCTCAAGCTGGGGGATCAGAAGGTCATGCCTTGGTTTGCACACAAGACTGTTTTTCACGTATACTGCTACCCCGCCGTGGGGGTCGTTAGGTCTGTCTTTACGAATTGGGGGGTGATAACCGTTAAGATGAATGTCGTAGTTAGAAGTGGTCTCCGAAAGCCATGTCTCTGAGATCGTTATAATATCGTGGGTACTAGTCTCTGTTTCTATTATATCTAATTTGTTTCTGATACTTCTAGCATTTATGTGTATAACAGATAGCTCGCTAGGTTTCTTAGTTCGTGGCGGTCCAGGGTTCGGGTGAATGTCGCCAGCAAGGCAGATCAGATAGCTGGCAAGGTTAATAAGTATTATATAGGAAAGGGATACGCTAACTGGTGCAATGTGGGTAAGTTGATTACGTGGTTTAATAGATTCGGCTTGTTGTGTCACATTCTTGGATGGGGCTGCCTTTCGACCGAGTAGATGCGATTTAAAGAATGTTTGGTTAGATAAACAATGGAGTAACAACGCAAGAGGACAGCCTTCTTTGCCCATAAAAAGCAATGCGAGAAAAGAGTGAATATTTGAAATATTCAAAAAGTCCAATTTTCTATTGGACAGGCCGACCGCTATTGAGTGATAACCCCCGATTCTGGCCCTGTAACAAGCTAGTGATACAAACATTATGTCACAGTTTCGCTAAGGAACACAAAAGGAGACGGGGCCAGAAGCGGTGGCGATCGTTTACACTGGTCTCTCGGAAGAAGCACACTCTTGGACGGAGAAGGAAATGTCTCTATCAGGAAAGGAGAAAGAGGACAGTTGAGTGAACAGAGCAGAAATATCGAAGTTCTAAGTAGGAATGACATTTTTAGGATTACGTTCAGTGTATAAATTGGAACAGAGCGATATGTCTATGTAAAAAGCAACTTTAAAGAAAAACAAGAAAAAGTAAATATAAACAAATAAAGAAAACTCGCAAAGAACCAACAGAAAGGAGAACAGCAACAATGAAGTACGATCACAGGACAACTTATGACTTTATACAGAACACATTAAGAAGGAGAGAGGAAAGAATAAAGAATAAGTCGGTTTTCAGACAAAGTAGAGTAAATGGATACGATGATGATAGAATTATCAGGTAAGTGAATAGGTCACACGAATGGCTGTGAAGACATTCTACGTCAAATACCAATATTGCATGTGTTATACAGCAGGGTGAATTATGAGTAGCTTGAATTTGGCACAGCTATGTACATTTGAGTATTAAATTATGAACACAAGAGTTGGACGACGTGGTGTGTAAGTAAGTTTAGTGATGTAGCCTATACGATCATGAAAAATGAGAAGATAAATCGAAGCGAGCATGACAGGGGTGAAGACATATAAACAAAAGTACATGCATTCACTATAAGACTATATATACTTGTATTACAACGATGTTGGCAAAGCTTTGGATACATTACATGTTAACAGTGCATTGAAACGGCAAAGTCGAATCTAAGTATTGAAAGCAATGAGAGATTCGCACACAGGCATGGTCGAAACACGACGGGTGTCCCCGGTCGTTCACATCATGCACATACATTTTGTTTGTTTGTTTGCTTAACGCCC